>NC_089818.1:2050328-2137828 GCF_029633855.1 Hoplias malabaricus
TCTCTCTCTCTCTCTCTCTCTCACTCCCTCTCTCTCTCTCCGTTCTCTCTCTCTTTCCATTCTCTCTCTCTCTCTCTCTCTCAGTCTCTCTCTCTCAATCTCTCTCTCTCTCTCTTTCTCTCAAAAGAATCATTATTACTGTGATGATTAAAGGAGAATCATGTCTAGACTCAGAGCTTTCGATTTGCATCACTGCAATGAAATGTGCTGTGATAGAGCTGCTCTGGCAAAGGAGAGAGAAAGACAGGGAGGGAGGGGTTGTTTAAGGACACACACTAATGAAAACCTTCTTATATCCAGATAATACCCAGTATATCAACAAATATCACGAAACTCACATTAACATACTGCCACTCAATCAACCACATCTCCCCTCTCTCTCTCTCTCTCTCTCTCAATTTCTCTCGCTCTCTCATCTCTCTCTCTCTCTCAATTTCTCTCGCTCTTTCATCTCTCTCTCTCTCCAATGATCAAATACAGTACCAAGGTTTGAGATTTAATTACAAAATTTATTGAAGGATTTTGTCACATTTTCCAACGTTACGTCAAACCCACACTCTTAAACATAAAGGCACTACAAAAGGTTCTTTTTTGACTGATGCCATAGAAGAACGACTTTTGGTTCCACAAAGAACCGTGTGTTTAAGAGATGCATGAGTTTAAAGGTTTAAAAATCCATCACTCTATCTTAGGGCATCGCTCAAAGCGCCTTTATTTTTGAGTGAAGCCATAAATTAGTCAAAGAAAGAAAACTCGTGTCCGCAAAAAGAGGCCAAGCACATTTCTCTGTGGCAGAAACTGAGAAACACTGCTAATAAAATGCCTTTCAACTTCAACGACAAGGTTTAGAAACATGTCATTGATTCACACTGAAACCATACAAACAGATTACACTTCTCATGTTTCCAGCTCAGATCCTTATCCTTAGCTTTAGTACCTCAGATCATAACTGCAGCCGTCAATTATTCTGGAGGTCACTGCGTGTTGCACTTGACCCAAAGTGTCTGTAGTGTAGTGTGCGTTGACTTGATCAACAGGAATAAACTCTAAATATGTCACGCCAAGCCCCCCCCAATCAGTCAACTTTCTCTTTGTGAACGACTTCAGTGGCCAGCCTTTACATGGCTAATAAGATTAGCCGTTGGACATGTTTTTATTTTTGCCAACTTTGCTCTGTTTGGGGTCATTTTATCTGTTGATGAGGATACAGTTCTTTCACTTCTACAGTGTGATATAATACAGCACCTATCTCCCCACTCTAAGCCCCATCATTTCAACTCCACTTTGATTCTGTGAGACATTGTGAAGCATGATGAAAAATTCCAGGGAGAGCTGGACAGTGCCACAAGGACCAAAACACTACACTGATCTGCCTGAACTGATCACGGAGCTGTGTTCAGCCTCAAAAACTTACGGAGGAAACCCACACAGACACAGGGAGAACACACCACACTCCTCACAGACAGTCACCCGGAGGAAACCCACACAGACACAGGGAGAACACACCACACTCCTCACAGACAGTCACCCGGAGGAAACCCACGCAGACACAGGGAGAACACACCACACTCCTCACAGACAGTCACCCGGAGGAAACCCACGCAGACACAGAGAGAACACACCACACTCCTCACAGACAGTCACCCGGAGGAAACCCACGCAGACACAGAGAGAACACACCACACTCCTCACAGACAGTCACCCGGAGGAAACCCACACAGACACAGGGAGAACACACCACACTCCTCACAGACAGTCACCCGAAGGAAACCCACGCAGACACAGAGAGAACACACCACACTCCTCACAGACAGTCACCCGGAGGAAACCCACGCAGACACAGAGAGAACACACCACACTCCTCACAGACAGTCACCCGGAGGAAACCCACGCAGACACAGAGAGAACACACCACACTCCTCACAGACAGTCACCCGGAGGAAACCCACGCAGACACAGAGAGAACACACCACACTCCTCACAGACAGTCACCCGGAGGAAACCCACACAGACACACGGAGAACACAACACACTCCTCACAGATAGTCACCCGGAGGAAACCCACACAGACACACGGAGAACACACCACACTCCTCACAGACAGTCACCCGGAGGAAACCCACACAGACACAGGGAGAACACACCACACTCCTCACAGACAGTCACCCGGAGGAAACCCACACAGACACACGGAGAACACACCACACTCCTCACAGACAGTCACCCGGAGGAAACCCACACAGACACAAGGAGAACACAACACACTCCTCACAGATAGTCACCCGGAGGAAACCCACACAGACACACGGAGAACACACCACACTCCTCACAGACAGTCACCCGGAGCGGGACTTGAACCCACAACCTCCAGGACCCTGAAGCTGTGACAGAGACACTACCTGCTGCTCCACTGTGACACCCTCACTGTAATTAATAAATGAATAATGTCATAACACACACACTGCATGTGCTCTTGAGTATAAAGTGTAAAATGTGACAGAAGTTTCAGACACAGATTATGACGGATAAAAGCAGCGATCAGTTTCCGTTATTGTGAACCCCAAAAATATATCAAGGCTGTTTGAGTACATCTGACTCCATTATTTACATTTTGGGTTTGTGATTCATAAAGCAGTCTGTACTCAGTGTCACTGAAGCGTCGGCTCCTGCAGAGGGTGGTTGTGGGTATCAAAGTGGAGATAAAAGGTGTGTGGGTGACAATTGTGGCCGTTAGCAAAAGCAAAAACACTGGTATGAGGTGACTATAGTTTTAATGGGGGTGGGGTGTGTTAGAAATACAGCGGTTTCCATGGTTACTTTGTTGAAGTTAAAAGTCCTGAAGACCAAACTCATTCAAATGGTGTTCAGAATTGAGTCACTGTGAAAACAGACATGCTCAGAGCTGAAAGGATGGGTCTGAATTAGTTCACTGTGTGTTTTGTGATGTGTAGACTGCAGACGTGCTCTAACTTCTTTACAGAAAGAGAAAATGGAGAGACCACGCTCACGTGTGTCACACAAAAGGACACGCAGACGTGTCTCTGACCTTCTCTGTGACTCTTTTACATGGGAAGACACACACACACAGACATCACTGTAAAATATATCCTCTTTATCTGAAAAATGGGAGTTGCACACAGTAATGAAGGCTAATGAAATGATGGAGTACTTTGCCATGGGGTGCATTCATCTGGAACAATGGGTATTTACCAATAAGAGACAAAACCCTAAAAGATTACACACACACACACACACACACAGATACAGGGTTTTCTTTGGGGAATGATACATTTTATCTTGTGAAATGTGTCTTAAATTTTGACTGACATTTACATCACACAAAGCCATGAAGAAAATGAGACAGTTAAAAGGCACAAACAAACCACTCCAGCTGAATCGCCCTGATTCAGGACCCAACCCTAACTCCAACAGCACACACATGCCCTTATTACACTGTAATTATTCATTCATTCATTCATTATCTGTACCCCATATACAGTCCGGGCGGTGGTGGGTCCGGAGTCTACGGAATCACTGGGGGCAAGGTGGGAACACACCCTGGTGGCACCAGTCCTTCACAGGGTTACACACACTCACACATCCACCTACCAACGTGTGTTTTTGGAGAGTGGGAGGAAACCAGAGCACCCAGAGGAAACCCACACAGACACAGGTAGAACACACCACACTCCTCACAGACAGTCACCTGGAGGAAACCCACACAGACACAGCGAGAACACACCACACTCCTCACAGACAGTCACCCGGAGGAAACCCACACAGACACAGGGAGAACACACCACACTCCTCACAGACAGTCACCCGGAGGAAACCCACACGGACACAGGGAGAACACACCACACTCCTCACAGACAGTCACCCGGAGGAAACCCACACAGACACACGGAGAACACACCACACTCCTCACAGACAGTCACCCGGAGGAAACCCACGCAGACACAGGGAGAGCACACCACACTCCTCACAGACAGTCACCCGGAGCGGGACTCGAATCCACAACCTCCAGGACCCTGGAGCTGTGACAGAGACACTACCTGCTGCTCCACTGTGACATCCTCACTGTAATTAATAAATGAATAATGTCATAACACACACACTGCATGTGCTCTTGAGTATAAAGTGTAAAATGTGACAGAAGTTTCAGACACAGATTATGACGGATATAAGCAGCGATCAGTTTCCGTTATTGTGAACCTCTACTGAGTAAAAACAGCGACTCACAACAAACCTGACACTTACGGCTCTCAAAAACACAACTGTGGAGTCACACATTTACACAACACACACTCCACCATGCAGCACTCGCTTAGATTAGCTACTGAGTAATTAGCCTTAAAGGGGAATTCCACCAACATTTTTAAATTTGCATTATTCAACAGTCAATGTAAACAGCCCTAGAGCAGTCTGCTGTGAACAGGTGAATATTAGAGAATCACAAACCTCACATCACACCTATTTATTACTTACATCCTAATCATGTATCACACAGTGTAATAACAGAGGAATATCAAAGTCAAAGCTGCACACTAAAGGAAGAATAATAGCGTATTTAAAGGAAGTAAATACAGAGATTAAATGTGGTTTATTACTGCATCTGTGGAGTCAACCATTAGTGGATAAGGCTTTTCCAAAAAAGTAAACGAGAGAGAGAGAGAGAGAGAAAAGTATCATTTACATTATTTATTATATTATTTAAGGCTATACTTCCTCTACGTGTTGTTTATTAAATCAATTGTATTCTACTGATATTTCATATCATTAAATGTAATCTGTAATTGTTGAAAAAAAGATAATGTTATTGTTCCTGAGGTGTACTTTGTAGTTGAGCCTATTGTTTCTGTATTGAACAAATACAGACTACGGTTCTTGTTATTATTCCATTAACAATATACAACTATTTATAGAAAATTACATGTAAAATATATGGCGCTGAAGTAGAGAGGCGTTCCCAATGCCTCTCCCTCTAACAACGTGATAAACGTCCCTCATGACTTTCGCTTTCTTCGGTGAAGTGTGAAACACACACGCACACACACACACACACCACTCCCAGTCCTCCTTAAAACAAAGCGCACCACACACTACTCCCAGTCTGTAATCTTTATGGCACTGTCTTATTTCAGTGTCCCGACCAATAAATGCCACACGATAGCTGCCTTGTCTGTGTCCGAGTGGAAAACATCTGCTACTGTCCTCAGCCTGAAACTTACCCCTGAAAGAACCGCTTTAGTTCCTCAGTCTCCAAAAAAACACAACGTCAAAATACAACCTTTAGACTTTATATAAAGCTCAGAGAAGTCTTTGAAGCCTTGGAGGATGATGAGGAGAAAATCACCAAACTACCATCATTTTTATTCCTTTTTCCAGTAACTGTTCACCACAGTTCATCACACACTTCTCCAGCTTAAAGTTAAAGATGATATTTTATTAATAATGCGACATTTACAGCTTGTCTTCATCAACAACACGTTCCTTGAATCGGGACAAAGATAACAGACTCTTAAAGGGAAACTACACTTCAGTGTGCGATGATAAAAACGATCCATTTATTTACTATGAAATGACCCTTCACCTCTCTTCTCTTGAGAGTTTACATGGAAACTGGTGAATTAAAATGACCTTTAATAGTAAATTAGATTTAAAAAGAAAGTGTCCGTAGGTGTGAGTGTGTGTCGCCCTGTGAAGGACTGGCGCCCCCTCCAGGGTGTGTTCCCGCCTTGCGCCCAGTGATTCCAGGTAGGCTCCGGACCCACCGACGCTGAAGTGGACAAGTTTTACAAACAATGAATAAATGAAATATAAAAATCAATAAAATGTTTTGTTTACAAATTCTCCGCTCTCCTTTTTCAGAATGGAGCCTTCCAGTTGAAACCCGTCTATTACGATGTTTACATTTTCACGTGTAATTTCACATTTTGAAAAGCTGGAGTATCTCCCCTTTTTCTTCTTAAACTGAACACAGTCTGTTTCTCTAATAACTGCGTACCTTACGCTGCAGCGAGTGAGAACACACCAGCACAGCTACTGATAACACGTCTCAAGTGTGTAACCCGAGCAGCTTACAGCACAGCTAACGCACAAAGTCTGTGTGTGTTTTTAAGATTTTAGCGGAATGTACTTACATGGTTTCTGTTGAGTGGAGTGATAGTTTCAAAGAGAAGAAGTGAAAACCCTGCGTCAACATCTCTCTTTCCCTCACTAGCTTCTTCTACTGTTGCACACTCTCTCTCCACTGACACACACACACTCCCACCCTCTCTCTCTTTCTCGCTCTCTCTCTCACACACACTCTTAGACACAAACACACACCCCAGTGGAATCCTGGCGCTGCTGGCAGGGTCCTACTGCTCTGCTGAAACTCTGCACTGCCCCATATTAGGAAACAGCAGCCAGACGTGTCACACATAATTTACATTTTGGGGGAGGAGAGTCGAAGGCTGCAACGGCATAGGGAGTGTATGCAAAAAACAGATACACATGAGTACACACACACACACACACACATACATATATATATATATATATATATATATATATATATAAAACCAACACAGTCAGAAAAGATAAGGAAAGAGGGATAATGCTGATGTCTCAGTGTGAATATTTAATGAAGAATGGACCAATAGAAATCCTCCAAAATTACTCTTTTACATTGACTTCCACTGAAAGCTAGGGGTTTTTTCCCTTCTGCTGTAAAGTTACTATTTTTGTTTTTATGTTTTTCAGTGGACAGCAAGGATATATTTTCATTTAAACATATCATCACTGTCCCATTACATGTATCTCCAAAAAAATAGTAACTTTACAGAAGGTGAAAGAAACCTTAATTTTCAGTGGAAGTCAATGTAAAAAAATGATATTGAGAGTAATTTTGGAGCGTTTCTATTGGTCATTCGTCATGAGATTTCCACACAGTGTGAAGGACAGCTGCTGTGTTCAAATGATGCAGTAACTAAGAACACAGACACACACAGTTTTTTAATTGGACGGTGATGTTGTGTTGATGTTGACGACTAAAGACATTTAACCTCCAACATATATCAACGCACATAAATTGCTGAAAAACCACAAACCCCCCACTCCCTGAAAAATTGGGATCTACTCATTCATTCATTATCTTTGACCCTTAACCCGTTCAGGGTCGCGGTGGGTCCAGAGTCAACCCGAAATCACTGAGCGCGAGGTGGGATAACTGGGATCTACTGTAAAATGTAAAATTTAACAAAATATATCTGTGTTTTTTTTAATTCCCTTAAACTTTAACAAATAAACAAAGACTTTTAATGAAGTTGATGATGAACTTGGTTGAGTTATGGGAATAGAAACACATTTTGAACTTAACACCTGCAACACACTCAAAGAAGAAGAGTCATAGATAAAGTTTATAGAATATTCAAATTAAACCATTTAAAAGCAGGTGTCGAGGAAGGAGCTGAGAGTATCCTGCTACTGGATAAATGCAGCATGCAAAAAAGGCCCAGACTAGAAGCAACCACGCACTCACCACTCTGCACCAGACTTTGTGATAGAAATTTCAAACAAGTCAAAAAGAAAATTTCTTAACACAAAGCTGCAAGTAATAAAGGACTTTTACAGTTTACTCTCGTTTAAAGGAACACTATGTAATATGTTTCACATAAAATTAAAGCTTCAGTGTTTCAAAGTGATTCTCCACTGAGCTGTAACTAGGAGAATAGGCCTACTATGGGTGCAGCACTGCAGTAATTGCACTATGTAACTTTTGGAAGAGGGTAGGCGACCTCTCCCATTCCCTCCCCCTCTTCACTGATGTCAGTAGATTTCAGTGTGTTGTAAATCTGCGTTACACTAGAGGGAGCCCCAGGAGCAATAAGAACTCAAATCTAACCTGTTCCTTTAGCATGACTTTCCAGCCCTCAGACAGAACTGCATGGGAAATGCAGCTGTAATTAATGTAGTCACTTGGGAATATTTTGGAAAACTATCGCCACTTGGACTGGCAGTTCAAGGACTTGGACAGTCAGTTGCTGCATCATGAAATGCAGTCTGGAGAAAGCCATGCATCAGTTCTACACAGCCACACTTCAGACTTTACTGTGTCCAGGCTCGTCTACGAGGGTCCAAGAGACAGCGGACCTGCTGTGCTCCAGATGAGTCCATGTTTCAGCTTGTTTTCGCCAAAAACAAACACTCAGTTCTGTGCCAAAAAGGAAACGGACCCTCCAGACTGTTATCAACAAGTTTCCAGCTCAATTTGTGTGTTACAGGCATCAAGGATGTGTTTATATTTACAAAACACAATTCAGTTGTTCAGAGCAAACACAGGAAATCATTTCTTTGAACTTATGAAAATTAAATAAAGGTTTAAGAGAATTAGCCTTTAGCCCCGCGTCCGAAATCGTCCCCTGTTCACTACACAGTGCACTATTTTAAAGTTCCGCCATTGTGTATTAGTGTCCAGAACATAGTGGACATTTGTCAGTGCACTCAAACAATCCCACAATGCAGTGCACATGCCATGTACACAAGGTGATAGATGATACCCATAATTTGGTAAAACCCTGCTCCTGAACTCAGTTCCTAAAATAGTGCAGTGTGTAGTGAATATTGTAGGGAGGAGTGTAAAGGGGGCCCTTTAGCACAAAGTAAATTTTCTTTTTTAACGTATTAGAAAATATTACATTAAAGGTGCCGAGTGGAAAAGGGGTTTGTAAAAATACATAACACTGTTCCCTCTGACTAATTAAACCTTCTTCCATATTTCCTTGATAGAAACTGAATGATAATAATTCATATTTGATCATTTTGGTTCTCTCTCTGTCACAGGACACAAAGCTAATGATGAGAAACACCAGACGACAACAGTCTTCTGAAATCCTTCTGTAAATGAAAACCCTAAGCCTATTTCTGTCCACTCAGGTTAGGGTTTGAGCAGAACAGTGAGGAGGTGTCAACTCCAAAAGAATCGATTCTTCAGCCTCTAGGTGACGCTGATATTAACTGTAGGTGAGTGATTCACAAATTTTTTATTAGATTTATTTTGCGCTGTATTTTTAAACTTTAAAATACATGACTAAAAATGTAGGGTCTTTTTAAAATGAACTAAAACTAGACTACATTAGACCGACTACACAAACTAAACACAGAAGTAGACTAGCAATAATCCAATGACTAAAATGAGACTAAAACAAACACAATCAATGAATAATATTAAAAAATAGATCTAATTAACTCTGATGTCAAAGGTAGTTTGGCACAAAGCCAAGCTCCAGGAATCTACCTGATGCTTCATAAACTTGATGAATGCTTGAGTGTTGTGTTCTCGTTTATCAAAAAGAAAGAAAAGCAGAGCAGATGTAAAACTGTCATGTAACACAGAAGAGAGCTGGCCTCTAAACTACTGAAACAGTTACAAACACGGTCCTTTCCCTGAGTGAGATCTGAGAGAGACACACCTTTAACCCGTTTAAAGAACATTTCACTTAAGGCTTTACCTTTAGACCTTTTCCATCACACACTCTCTACTCACATAAACAATACTTTAAAGAACTTAGTGGCATCTTTCTCACGTCTAAGCAGTAATTAAGCTTTATTTCTGAGCACAAACACATGAGAAGAGTTCGGTGACGACTCTGAAGACTGATCAGTGCGAGTACGATCTGCAACAGAGCGGAGGAGGCATTCTTTAACAGTTACAACCACGTGCCATTTCTGACTACACAAGGCAAAGGGGGAAACAGAAGTAGGGTCACGCCTTCAGCCTGCTTCCTGATAAACACACACACACACACACACACACTTGTGTGTTTCTATGGATCAATGTTTCTAATCTGGCACAGAGACAGAAAAAGTGACCTGTTTGCCGTGTGTGTGTGTGTGTGTGTATCAAAACAACAAGACATAAACTATTAGCAACAGAGTACCATGGCAATCAAAACACAGCTCACCTCTCTCACAAACACACACACACACACACTGAAAGGACTGCACTGCCGGAAGGTTTCTCTGTAAGAAAAATGAAAACAGCTCTGCAGCTGGCTCAGAGAGAGAGAGAGAGAGAGAGAGAGAGGAAATCCTTACCTCTCACATTGTGTTTCCCTGTGTGCCGGACATGTGTGTGTGTGTGTGTGTGTGTGTGTGTGTGATCAGATGCAGGCAGCAGGCCGCAACAGTAGAGCCCCAGGCACCAGCTGGACCATTCTCAGAGAGAGAGAGAGAGAGAGAGAGAGACAGAGAGAGAGAGAGAGAGAGAGAGAGAGAGAGAGAGAGTTACAGAGAGACAGATACAGAGAGACAGAGAAGCTTAGCACGCATGAGGTTTCTTGTTGCTCTGTGTGTGATCTGAGCAGTGCCTCTGCAAAGCGAGTGAGCGAGAGAGAGAGACAGAGAGAGAGAGAGCAGTAGCAGTCTAACAGCACAGCAATACAGCAGTGCAGCACATCCAGCCCTGTAGCCAATCACACACAAGCAAGGCTCCACCTACCAGCACAAAACCAGGAAGCGGAGCCAGGAAACTGGGAGGAGGGAAAACAGAGGGCAGGAAGAAATGAGGGAAAGAACAGAAAAGAAAACGGAGGACGACTGTGTTCGATTACAGAGTGCTGTGTATGGAAGGCCGTGTAGGACAAAACACACTGAAACACAAGGGCTGGGCAATTAACTGAAAATGTATGGAAATTAATCAACATTCAGGACTTCTAATCCACATAATATTGTCTATATCTATTACATCAAATTCTCTTTTAATTCTTTTCTTCAATTCTCTTAACATCTCCTCCACTGTATTCATGTGAGGAGATTTCCTTGAAATGTAAAGTGCATTACAAATAAAATGTATTATTATGTACTGTCCCTTTAAAACCATATGGCCAAACTGTAGTCACCTTCCCAGCCACATCAGAAACACACATCCCACCTTGAGCGTGTTTACAGTACGAGCCTCATCAGGAACTATGAGACAACAAGCAACAAAATGTTCATTAAAGGGAATGTCTACGATTGTGGGGAGATGCAGTTTTAATTAGAACTGGGCGATAAAATGATATCGATTTGTTTCGTTTTCACACAATAACAATAAGCTTTGGGGAATAGAGCTCAATAAATCTTCATTTCTATTTCCAGTTACACAGCCAGCCGCACGCTGTCAGGAGCGTGTGCTCACACTGTTACGAATGAACCGGTAACCGCAGGAACCTGAGAATGTACGTGTGACGTAATAAATACATATTAAATATGATATATTCTCCTGTTCCCTCTGTGTTTGGGGTGTTTTGTTTTGTGGTGTATTGTGTCTGGAATGGCGCCCCCTGTCAGAACACAAGAGCAGAAACTTTCCCTCGTGCACAGGGTGAATCTTAACTCAAAGTGCATTTTCCTCACGGGAAATGTTTTTCTGTTTGCGAGAACACTGCTTGTTGCCTGACGTGGTTTTCCTCACATTGTTCTCTGCTAGCAAATTTTTAATTGAATTTTTTTTATTGTATTCAGGACCAGTGTGAGAACACAGTATGTGTAGTAAAAGTGTTTGTGTGTGTAGTGTGTGCATGCTGCAGTGTGATTTTGCCCAAAATGGCCTCTCACAGTTCTTCTTCCCCTCAGTTGCACACTGACACACTAATCACACACTTACAAACCCACACACATTTATCCAGACTGCACATTCATTTATACTCTCCCTCTGTCTCTCTTTCTCTCTGTCATTTATCTGTTTTTAGAACACACCAAGCCATCACTGGATGAAGGACACCGACCTTGTTTCTATGCTCACTGTCCATCCTCTCAGCTCCACCGTCCACAGGAGCACTTTGTAGTTCTACACTTACAGACTGTAGTCCAGCGGTTACTCTGCATACTTTCTCTCCTGCTCTTCAAAGGTCAGGTCCCCACAGGACCCCCACAGAGCAGGTATGGGTGGTTCTCAGCGCTGCAGTGACACTGTGTGTGTGTGTGTGTGGATTAGACACAGCAGTGCTGCTATATGAGTCATGTCCAGTCACATGTCCAGTCCAGTCGCTCTGTTAGACACACCTACCCCATAGGTGTACCCCATAGTAGAGGATGATTCACAGCATCCCTGCTCTGTGGGGGTCCTGAGCGCTGAGGAACGGGAGAAAAGGGGGAGTACAAAAGTATGCAGAGCAACAGAAGGGCAGAGCAACTACAACGTGCTGCTGTGTGGACAGTGAGTGTAAATACATATGAGTTGTTCCTAACACAGTGACTGTTCAGTGTATTAAACAATATGATTTAAAAATAAAAGCAAAATGACTCTAGTTACCAATAGAATGGTTTCACAAAGTTGAACTTTGTCTGAAATAGTTTCTGCTTTAGATTTGTACGTTTTATTTAAATGTAGATATGTGTCAGAGGTCATAAACAGGAAAGACGTGATGGTGAAAGGTGAGTGTGTGTTTGTAATTCTTCTGCACTTTGGGGGCCAATAATTCTGAGGAACACTGGTAAAAGAGAAAAGAGAATGTTCTGAGGAATGAAAAATGACAGGGAAAATTCCTGCTTAGTTCAGTTGTGGTGATGTAAACACAGTTCCGAGGCATTTGATACAAAATGGTCCATAGCAAAGTACAACAGTATACAGCAACACAGTCTCCAAATCTCAAATGTAGCTATTTTATTTACTCCAGAATGAGCAGGGATCCTTAGTCTGAGTTTGTTTACCATCGCCATTAGAACAAAACCTCTTATACATCTGTATTATCCAAATTTAAGGCCTGTACAAAGAATGGAGTGTTTAAGCCATCTATTTTCCACTTGGGCCAAAGTCTGATTCTTCCTCCACAATCACTGCCAGATGATGTAAACATTTATTCTGAAGATCAGCATCAACTCTGTTTTTTTTTTTTTTGACAAATGACTCATGTAACAGGAGAATACATATCATCCTCGTAAATGTAATAAAGATAAATGAAATAACTGCAAAGTCCACGGTTATCTCTAGGTTTTGTGAGAAAACGTCAATGACTGTGTATTATTGTTATTATCCATTCATTGTCTGTAACCCTTACTCAGTTCAGGGCGGTGGTGGGTCCGGAGTCTACCCGGAATCACTGGGCACAAGGCAGGAACACACACTAAAGGGGGTGCCAGTCCTTCACAGGGTGACACACACTCACACATTCACACCTACGGACAGTTTTGAGTCTCCAATCCACCTACCAACGTGTGATTTTGGTGCATGGGAGGAAACCGGAGCACCCGGAGGAAACCCACGCAGACACAGGGAGAACACACCACACTCCTCACAAACAGTCACCCGTAGGAAACCCACGCGGACACAGGGAGAACACACCACACTCCTCACAGACAGTCACCCGGAGGAAACCCATGCAGACACAGGGAGAACACACCACACTACTCACAAACAGTCACCCGGAGGAAACCCACGCGGACACAGGGAGAACACACCACACTCCTCACAGACAGTCACCCAGAGGAAACCCACGCAGACACAGAGAGAACACACCACACTCCTCACAGACAGTCACCCGGAGGAAACCCACGCAGACACAGAGAGAACACACCACACTCCTCACAGACAGTCACCCGGAGGAAACCCACGCAGACACAGGGAGAACACACCACACTCCTCACAAACAGTCACCCGGAGGAAACCCATGCAGACACAGGGAGAACACACCACACTACTCACAAACAGTCACCTGGAGGAAACCCACGCGGACACAGGGAGAACACACCACACTCCTCACAGACAGTCACCCGGAGGAAACCCACGCAGACACAGAGAGAACACACCACACTCCTCACAGACAGTCACCCGGAGGAAACCCACGCAGACACAGAGAGAACACACCACACTCCTCACAGACAGTCACCCGGAGGAAACCCACGCAGACACAGGGAGAACACACCACACTCCTCACAAACAGTCACCCGGAGGAAACCCATGCAGACACAGGGAGAACACACCACACTACTCACAAACAGTCACCTGGAGGAAACCCACGCGGACACAGGGAGAACACACCACACTCCTCACAGACAGTCACCCGGAGGAAACCCATGCAGACACAGGGAGAACACACCACACTACTCACAAACAGTCACCCGGAGGAAACCCACACGGACACAGGGAGAACACGCCACACTCCTCACAGACAGTCACCCGGAGGAAACACATGCAGACACAGGGAGAACACACCACACTCCTTATAATCAGTCACCCGGAGGAAACCCACGCAGACACAGGGAGAACACACCACACTCCTCACAAACAGTCACCCGGAGGAAACCCACGCAGAGGAAACCGGAGGTGGATTGGAGACTCAAAAGTGTCCGTAGGTGTGTGTGAGTGAATGTGTGAGTGTGTGTCGCCCTGTGAAGAACTGGCACCCCCTACAGGGTGTCTTCCTACCTTGCCCCCAGTGATTCCGGGAAGACTCCGGAAAGGCTGAAAAAGGAAGTCTCAGGGTTAAAGACTATGAATGAATGAATGAACAAATACCATAAAATGAGAAAAGAGCAGGAGATTGTGTGAATATTTCCTTACAGTCATGTGCTGCCCAAAAAACATTTTAAAATATAACTAATATGTGCAGATTCTTACATCAGTTTGTTTTTGTTTAAGAGTCACGTGTCTGTACAGAATAACAGTGTCCTCAGGCACATGATGGGGCAGGCCTTCAGACCTCTTCACATTTTGGAGTACTTCCTCCACCCTTCATATGTTACACCTTTATCAATTTTATTGGAGAATACTACAGTTCCATACAAATTAAACTATAAACTCATTACATCTTCTTAGGCACATCTTCATGTTTCAGCCAGAGATAAGTCTCCAACCTGAGCTCATTATATTACAAATCTTCATAATTACCTTCATAACTTTCAGATTCTGCATCTAAAACACTTCCTTGGTTGTAGGTGTATTTTTGCATGAACTATATAATGCATAAACAAACTCACAAGGAATTTACCCAGGACAGAAACGCGTGGAGCTGAAATATTTGCTCTGGAACACTTTACTCCCATAAGCACAGTTCCCCAAACAGCAAGAGTCCTATTTACGACATTATTACCGGGAAGTGTTTTCAAAATTCAGGGAAGTTATTGTGTAAACCAAGTGTGCACTCAGAGAAGCTGCTTGTGGCACTGTAATCAAATGATTCAGTGAATCATGGGTATTCCACGTCTACTACAGCACAAAGTGCACTTTGGGACAGTAACTGTGCAGCAGATGCTCTCCAGTACCACAACAAAAGTAGTAGTCCTTATAATTAAATAAATAATGCCCTGCGCAGTAAATAAGAGCATCGTTGTACACAGCTTTTGTCTCTATGTAAAAATGTACATTAGGTACACTACACTTTCTCTGTTATTGTTGCTCTCTTCTTTGTTTCTGCTGTGTTCCTCTTCCTCTAACTGTCCTTCGGTCTTGAACTCTTTGTCTTTATCTTTCACTTCTGCTTTAAGTCGATGTATTACCATTCTGCCTCTTGGCATTGTTCTCCCTTAACCTAATCTCTTCTCTTATTTCTGTCCATTCTTTGATTACTCTTTGCCTGCAAAACCATGAGGCACTTCCACCTTTTCTCACGGTGCAGCCAACAAAACACTGACATTGAAAGTGTTGGGCACCTTCAGCTTTGTGTTTATATTGTGTTCTCCATGAGCACTGCATGAGCTAGAGGTGGATAAAGGCCTAGTAGGGGAACTGTGTTCTCCGGAGGGTTAGCACTCCATTACACACCTATGGCTTTTGTGATCAACAACTAATCATCCTCCTCAGGGCCCGCTGTCATCAAGATATTCGCTGATTCCTGCCCAGTGTCATACATCACAAATTCTTCCTTTTCTTGCATTTTGGGAAAAATCCCCACTTTGAAACTGGTTTTTGAATGAGACAAATTTTATGTAAAACTGAGCTCATTTTAAAGGAACACTAGGCATGATTTGGTAGAATAGTTGGGGCTCCTACGAGCACAGTCCTAAAATCAAGTGCTGAGCCTGAAGTAGCAATGACAGAGGCTCGGTTCTTCCCATTGCAGGACGTGAAGCATCACAACGATTTTAAAATTGTCATTTTATGGTTAAAATACTACTTAAAGGTCCTTTAACAATGAACTTAAAAATGATCATGTTGTATGATGTTACCATTAGTGTAAACACAGTCAAACTGGCCACAATCCACAAGACAACACAGTCCCCTGGGGTCTTAATGAAACATCTGTGACATGCTTTGGCTGAAAAGGATCAAACAACACAGCATTTTTCATACCCTGTCTGCACAGAGTGACTGGTTTCAGCACCTGTTCCTTTAAAGGAGAATGAGCCACAGCTGACTTTAGTGCGAAGGCCCTGGAGTGAGGCATGAGTGAGCAGAAACACTGCCATTTCAGTCAATATTTCTCTGTCACTCCAGCACTGTGACTGTAGGTACTCAGAGGGGTCAACCTTTCACAGACTCTGAGGAGGAGAAGGGCCTGATGTCTATGACAAATGCAGCACAATATCAGAATGACTTGGTGGATTCCATGTTTTTCAGATTTAGGCATTTCACAAAAACCCAGTTGCTGTATTTCACAGTTAGAGTGTGTGTGTTTGTGTGTGGACAGGGGTTCAGATCACAAATCTAACGAGCTAATGCACTCATTTAAATTTCTACATTCAACAATGGCAGGATCAACTGTAATAAATGTTGGTATAAATTCACATACAGAAGCAAAAATGGTGACAGAAACATCATGTTTAGACAAAATGTTCTTTCTCAAACAGGCTGTTCACAAAGGTCTTAGCGCAGACTGAAGAAAAGCTCCAGCCCCAACACTTCACCAAACATTTAAAGGGGTGTAACCAAGTCCTTGTCATGTCCTGCAATTAACCCTTCACCTGCTTTGGCTGACTCTCTTATGATTTAGTTAAGAGACTGTAATCACTTTGCAAATTGTTTTCTTATTAGTGAATGCTGTCATAATGCACATTGTGGGAGTTCAACTGGGAGTTCATCTAGGGTTTATATTTTCTCTTAGTTACCACTAGTTAAAGGATATGGAAGGTTTGCATGCCTTTAATTTGACTGAAGTTTAGGTAAGGTTTCAGTGCTAGTTGCATAAACCTACACATCTTTTAAGGTGGAGCGGTGTGTGTGAGTAAGAAGCGATTGTATCTTTTAAGGTGGAGCGGTGTGTGTGAGTAAGAAGCGACTGTATCTTTTAAGGTGGAGTGGTGTCTGTGAGTAAGAAGCGATTGTATCTTTTAAGGTGGAGCGGTGTGTGTGAGTAAGAAGCGACTGTATCTTTTAAGGTGGAGCGGTGTGTGAGTAAGAAGCGATTGTATCTTTTAATGTGGAGCGGTGTGTGTGAGTAAGAAGCGACTGTATCTTTTAATGTGGAGCGGTGTGTGTGAGTAAGAAGCGACTGTATCTTTTAAGGTGGAGCGGTGTGTGTGAGTAAGAAGCGATTGTATCTTTTAAGGTGGAGCGGTGTGTGTGAGTAAGAAGCGATTGTATCTTTTAAGGTGGAGCGGTGTGTGTGAGTAAGAAGCGACTGTATCTTTTAAGGTGGAGCGGTGTGTGTGAGTAAGAAGCGATTGTATCTTTTAAGGTGGAGCGGTGTGTGTGAGTAAGAAGCGATTGTATCTTTTAAGGTGGAGCGGTGTGTGTGAGTAATAAGCGATTGTATCTTTTAAGGTGGAGCGGTGTGTGTGAATAAGAAGCGATTGTATCTTTTAAGGTGGAGCGGTGTGTGTGAGTAAGAAGCGATTGTATCTTTTAAGGTGGAGCGGTGTGTGTGAGTAATAAGCGACTGTATCTTTTAAGGTGGAGCGGTGTGTGTGAGTAAGAAGCGATTGTATCTTTTAAGGTGGAGCGGTGTGTGTGAGTAATAAGCGACTGTATCTTTTAAGGTGGAGCGGTGTGTGTGAGTAAGAAGCGACTGTATCTTTTAAGGTTTTTTATCTTTTAAAGTTCCACCTACACCAGAAATAAGTCAGTTCCTGTGGAGCAGGAACAGAGCAAAATCTTCATCTCTGTTTGTGCTTTTTAAAGTCAAAACAAATGCAGCTTTGCTGTATTTTTACTGTTTTGATTTGACCTAAAGTCTAAGTGTAGAGAGATGCTTGGCCTTGCGTTCACATAGACTACCATCTGCGTTGTGAATGTGACTGTTCACACATTCACCTCTGTGCTACACTTGTAGCTGGAGGCTTCCACTAGAGGGCAGACCAGAGAAAGACGTCGGTAATTGCAGATTCGGCTCTGACACAGCCCTTTTCAAATCTGTCCCCTATTGTGATGCTGCTGATCACCTGCACTGCCCCCTACTGTTTTGGGTGTACTGCATACATGTAGTGTTTATTTTCTGAGGACGTGCACAACCTATGCACCAAACAGACAGGATCCACGAGACAGCTGTGATGTGTACGACAATGTGTAGTTAACAGCAAGTCTCTCTCTACCCTAAGAGTCCTACTGTTCTGGTTTAGTAATGTAAGTGTGGAACAGACAAACCTGCTTCTGAGGCGCATCAAGACAGAAGCAGACACAGAACTCCAGGTAACTTTGAATGATGCAAAGTAACATGCACATGGCACAGACATTAACTGTGCACCAGTGAACACTGTATCCTCAGTGTCCTGTAAATACTCAATATTTCCACCATGTGGATATTGTACAAATCCATTTATATCTATTTCTGGGAACCTTCAGATGTCAAATATCTTTGTTTTGCCATACATTTATTTACATACCTATTTTAATATAACCACATAATACACTGCATTATTAGTCACTTAACCAACCACTTTTACATTCAGGTTTTTGTTCTTCACAGGACAAACAGGTTTCTGCATTTGACTTCATGCAAAGCACAGACACTTTGTTTTTATCCAGCAACAACTTCATATTATAGCCACATTCACATGAATACAGAATCTTACCTTTGTACAGCAACAAGACTGATATACACCAGCATCAGCAGAGAAAGTCTTATCAGAGGAAAGAAGACATTCATTCATTCATTGTGTGTAGCCCTTACCCACTTCAGGGCGGCGGTGGGTCCGGAGCTTATCCAGAATCACTGAGTGTAAGGCAGGAACACACCCTGGAGGGGGCACCAGTCCTTCACTGAGTGACACACATTCACTCACACACTCACACCTACGGACACTTTTGAGTCACCAATCCACCTACCAACGTGTGTTTTTGGAGCGTGGGAGGAAACCCGGAGGAAACCCACGCAGACACAGGGAGAACACACCACACTCCTCACGGACAGTCACCCGGAGGAAACCCACGTAGACACAGGGAGAACACACCACACTCCTCACAGACAGTCACCCGGAGGAAACCCACACAGACACAGGGAGAACACACCTCACTCCTCACAGACAGTCACCCAGAGGAAACCCACGCAGACACAGGGAGAACACACCACACTCCTCACGGACAGTCACACGGAGGAAACCCACACAGACACAGGGAGAACACACCACACTCCTCACAGACAGTCACCCGGAGTAAACCCATGCAGACACAGGGAGAACACACCACACTCCTCACAGACAGTCACCCGGAGGAAACCCACACAGACACAGGGAGAACACACCTCACTCCTCACAGACAGTCACCAGGAGGAAACCCACACAGACACTGAGAGAACATACCACACTCTTCACAGACAGTCACCCGGAGGAAACCCACACAGACACAGGGAGAACACACCACACTCCTCACAGACAATCACCTGGAGGAAACCCACACAGACACAGGGAGAACACACCACACTCTTCACAGACAGTCACCCGGAGGAAACCCACACAGACACAGGGAGAACACACCTCACTCCTCACAGACAGTCACCTGGAGGAAACCCACGCAGACACAGGGAGAACACACCTCACTCCTCACAGACAATCACCTGGAGGAAACCCACACAGACACAGAGAGAACACACCACACTCCTCACAGACAGTCACCCGGAGCGGGACTCAAACCCACAACCTCCAGGACCCTGGAGCTGTGACAGAGACACTACCTGTGCCACGTGACGCCAGAATGAAAACAATAAAGTGATATTATATATTTTAAAATGGTGATCAAAAAATTATTTTGGGAGATGCATGTTTTAATTGGACAGTGACAATACTAAATGTATTTATTTATTGGATTTCCACAGTAATCTTGCTGCACACAATCTTCCACTGCACCGTGTACAATGCAAAGTGTCATCCTGAGTGTCAGTGTATACTGGGAATGTACAGGCTTCATTCGGAGTTTAATGAACCAATGGGCAGCTGTGGCCTATTGGTTAGAGCAGAGGACTAGGGGCTGAAATGTCGTTGGTTCAATTCCCACTGGAAGATTGGGGGCAGTCGGAGTGAACAAACAGCCCTGTCCTTCTCCTCAATCCACGGCTGAGGTGCACTAGTGTGTGTGTGTGTGTGTAGGTGTCATCTGAACCCTAATTGCCTTAATACAAACCAATTATAAAGTTTGGAGGAGGGGAAATAATGGTCTTGGGATGTTTTCCATGGTTAAGTTCTTAGTTCCAATGAAGGGAAATCTTCTCGCTTCACAGAACAATAACATTCTTGACAACTGTGTTCATTTTTGCTGCAAAAGCCTGTGGAAGACCCTTTCTTAGCTGAGTTTGTTGTGAAAGAACTTCTCTACAAAACCTCAACCTGATTCAACATCTTTAAGATGAATTCTCTGTCTCTGTCTGAAACTCACACAGCTCCTCACTCCCTCTACAGTGAACTACATCAGTCACAAACTACACTGTACACACACAGCTCCTCGCTCCCTCTACAGTGAACTACATCAGTCATAAACTACACTGTACACACACAGCTCCTCACTCCCTCTACAATGAACTACATCAGTCACAAACTACACTGTACACACACAGCTCCTCACTCCCTCTACAGTGAACTACATCAGTCATAAACTACACTGTACACACAGCTCCTCTCTCCCTCTACAGTGAACTACATCAGTCATAAACTACACTGTACACACACAGCTCCTCACTCCCTCTACAGTGAACTACATCAGTCATAAACTACACTGTACACACACAGCTCCTCGCTCCCTCTACAGTGAACTACATCAGTCATAAACTACACTGTACACACACAGCTCCTCACTCCCTCTACAGTGAACTACATCAGTCATAAACTACACTGTACACACACAGCTCCTCCCTCCCTCTACAGTGAACTACATCAATCATAAACTACACTGTACACACAGCTCCTCTCTCCCTCTACAGTGAACTACATCAGTCATAAACTACACTGTACACACACAGCTCCTCACTCCCTCTACAGTGAACTACATCAGTCATAAACTACACTGTACACACACAGCTCCTCGCTCCCTCTACAGTGAACTACATCAGTCATAAACTACACTGTACACACACAGCTCCTCGCTCCCTCTACAGTGAACTACATCAGTCATAAACTACACTGTACACACACAGCTCCTCCCTCCCTCTATAGTGAACTACATCAGTCATAAACTACACTGTACACACACAGCTCCTCGCTCCCTCTACAGTGAACTACATCAGTCATAAACTACACTGTACACACACAGCTCCTCACTCCCTCTACAGTGAACTACATCAGTCATAAACTACACTGTACACACACAGCTCCTCACTCCCTCTACAGTGAACTACATCAGTCACAAACTACACTGTACACACACAGCTCCTCACTCCCTCTACAGTGAACTACATCAGTCATAAACTACACTGTACACACAGCTCCCCTCTCCCTCTACAGTGAACTACATCAGTCATAAACTACACTGTACACACACAGCTCCTCACTCCCTCTACAGTGAACTACATCAGTCACAAACTACACTGTACACACACAGCTCCTCTCTCCCTCTACAGTGAACTACACCAGTCACAAACTACACTGTACACACACAGCTCCTCGCTCCCTCTACAGTGAACTACATCAGTCACAAACTACACTGTACACACACAGCTCCTCACTCCCTCTACAGTGAACTACACCAGTCACAAACTACACTGTACACACACAGCTCCTCACTCCCTCTACAGTGAACTACATCAGTCATAAACTACACTGTACACACAGCTCCCCTCTCCCTCTACAGTGAACTACATCAGTCATAAACTACACTGTACACACACAGCTCCTCGCTCCCTCTACAGTGAACTACATCTGTCATAAACTACACTGTACACACACAGCTCCTCACTCCCTCTACAGTGAACTACATCAGTCATAAACTACACTGTACACACACAGCTCCTCGCTCCCTCTACAGTGAACTACATCAGTCATAAACTACACTGTACACACACAGCTCCTCACTCCCTCTACAGTGAACTACATCAGTCACAAACTACACTGTACACACAGCTCCTCCCTCCCTTTACACTGAACTACATCAGTCATAAACTACACTGTACACACACAGACGGCACTAGAGTTCAGAATCACACAGATGAATAAATAGAAATGATGTGTGTTAGAAATATATACTGCACTGTTAACATCTAGATTCAGTCGTTTCAGGACGTGTGTAGTGCACTACAGAGGGAGGATGGAATGATTTGGGATTGAACCTCTCTGTTTCTCATGCATCGTAGGGTTTTGAAGCCTCTCGTTGGGAGGTTTTCATATTCGTCTGGACAGGGATATTTTTAAAAACGGGGGAAACTCAGCTTTTACAAATAAACGGATCCGTGTGAATGGAGCCTGAGCCACGATTGTCAGTGGCACAAAGTGGAGTGAAAGGTATCTGTGGTGCAGCTCAGCTCAGGCTGACAGTGCACACCAACACACAGGTCGATTATTAAAGTCCTGTCTGAGAGTGAGCCACTTGTGCTGGAGGAAGACAGTTAGGGAATAAAGGCTTAATAAAGAAAAAGGCTTAAAGTGATCTAACAGGAAAACGGTTAAAAACTATGCATCTTTTCAGCAAACTTCAGCAAAAAAAACCCTCTATGACATAACAATGAACACTAACCTAAATACTATGAGCCATAGCCATGAAGGTTTGTCTTTAAGAGTTAGTTATTAGGTTGATTAGGTAGGATATTAGGTATGATTGTATTTAAAAATTCTAACATTCCCCTGACCTTGTGTCATTTTATGGTAATTGTTGTTTCATATTAAAAATGACAAACGCAGTGTTCCTGCGCTCTGTTCCCGACTCTAACACCGACCCCATCTGTAAATGGTCTAAACCCACACTCACACTGACTTTTGGACACAGTATTATGCCCAAAAACAGAACAAACCCATCACAGTCTTCATTTTTTAGCTGTATTCTGTTGAATCAAATAAAGTTTGTTCTTTTTTAAAGCTTAAAAATATGGTCATTTTGTACATTTATGGATAAAACAAATGAACCTGGAACAATGCAGATGTAACGTTAATTCAAATATTAGAATTAAAACATTAGAACTTGACGAGAGGATTACAGAACATTGCGGATTACTGTTTATTTGTTGTTATTGTAATCTTACATCTCTCTGTGTTACACTGCTGTACTGTACTCAGTTAACACCTGCTCGGGTGATGCTTAACCGCTTTGTTGAGAGCACTGAAATATGTAAAGTAGTAACTAGATAGCTATATCCTATTTTAGCTTCTTGAGCTTAATCATCTTGAGTTTGAATTTACATTTGAATTGAACCAACTGCACACACTTCCACAGGATGAGGGCACAGAATTAGCCTTTACAGCTCTTACAGTTATCTGTAGTGATATGTAGGGTTAAAAAACAAACGCTGCCATTTAACACGCTCCTCTGAAACATGAAGCAATGCCAGGTCACAAAGGAAGTGTTACAACATTTGTTTGAATGTGTGTGAAAAAGCAGAACCTTAAGGGTTCCATCAGGGTGGAGAGAAGCGAACAAGGGGAAGTGTGAACATGTCTCACAAAGGCAAAGTCACTAACAGATTAATAAAAAAACTTCCCGCCCCCTCCCTCCGTTCTCCAACCTACGCCATCTTTAATTAACTCTGTCAGCTCACGGTTATTAACTAGTGCTATTCAAAACACCCTCAACACACCACACACCAGGCCTTCACACCAAACTACGACACAGTGCAGTACGTCACACGTGAGGAACACAGCCAACAAAGCTCTTCATCTCCACAGAAAAATCCTTCTGAAATTTCAGTCTAATTTTATGTACAATTATTTTATTTCAAACCGTTTCTATCAATTCAGGTTCACATTTCAGATCTTTAATCCAATCAGCCACAACATTAAAACCACTGACAGTGAAGAAAATATTAAAACAAAAAGCCACTGCAGTTTTATCACGGGGAAGTGTTGTGATTAAACTGCTTTTATGCATCATCTCAAATACCTTACTGCTTTTAAAAAACATTGGTCAATGTGAAGCACATTGATGTTCAATTCATTGGAATGGCTTCACAGAGTGGTCTTTAGCACTGTTTCTGTCCTGATTTCACATTGTTCAGGAGAATTGAACAAAACTGACTGGTTTTAACACAGTGGCGCATTAATATGGTGTGTGCACTGTGTATTTTACATTAGGATAAGAACAATCCGTTTTATAACTCTGATTATCTCCTTACAGTGGGTCTTGTTAAGGGCTGTGAAATATATAGGAATCAACACGTGAACAGAAAGTCTCTCCAGTCGACGCGATAAAAGCAGGGAGAGCCTCAAGTGTGTCTTTGACAAGGACCAAAGAGTGACGCTTAGACGACGGAGTCAGAGTGTGTCTAAACTCATATGTCTTGCTGTGTGTTGGACATACAGTGGTTAGTAACTACCAAAGATGGTCAGGAGTTGTGGGCCCATCTGGCTCAGTCCCACAGAAGAGCTACTGTAACTGCTGAAAAGGTTAATACTGGCTTAGGAAAGATGAAAAGTGTCAAAACAGCACATTACAGCTTACAGCACATTTACGCTGCCAGAGGCACCTACACTAGGCCCTGCCAATTGTTTAAGGAACATGACAAGAATTCAAGGCGTTGAACTGGACTCCAAATTCCTCATATCTCAAACTCAGCATCTGTGGGACATGCTGAAACGCCAAGTTGATCCACGAAGGCCGTACCGCGTAACTTACAGGACTTAGAGGTCAGAGGTCTTGATGGTGATGGATCAGAAATATTCTGGAGGAATGAACAAGGCCTACACAATATTAGGGCAGTGGCATTAATTTTATGGCTGAGCTGAGTTGCTGATTAACAGATTTCATGTTTGAATTCCCTTGTTCAAATGAGGTGTTTCTGTGTTTTCAAGTTTAAACATTTTCTGCAATTTTCTATTTATTTGATTGCAACACTAATCACTAAATGTGTTCATACTTTTTCATTATAATGCATACTCCAAATAAAAGGTAATTGCTTTTCAACGTGCAGCAGTGTGTTCTCTGTTATTTTAGTAAAATATAGAAAACATTTCAGAAAGAACATCCAAACTTTACTTTATTACTTTATATATAGTTATTTAATATCAACTTATAATTAGGAAAATATAATCTTACATTTCTTTACGTCTGTGGGAGAGTTTAGTTGGAAAAAAAGGCATGAAGTTAACAGGGGAATTCTGCACAGAACACGTCCAACACTTAAAATGTACTGAGGTATTATTGGCTCTGTTTTACCACACCACTGCTGCTTGCAGCAAAAAAAAAAACAAAAAAAAAACCTGCTCTATTTCTCTGTGCTGCACAGGAAGAGAAAACCACAAAACCAAAAAAAATTTTTTTGAAATAAAAAAAAAGAAAAGGAAACATTTGATAAAGTGTTGAACCCTCTGCAAACAGCGCACATCAGCTCCTCCTCCTCAGTGCAGTAAAACATGTTTAATCTGTTTAAATATAAAGTTAGACGCAACCTGCACGCAGACGACGAGCAAAACTGAGCGACACAAAGGAAGCCAGGACAACGGCATCTGTCTCATTAATGATATACAGCTAACATTAAAAGAAAAATTTCATCTTTGATATAAAATAGTGATAATAATAAAAATAATATTAATTAAAAAAAAAACGAACATTTCAAAATGAAATGTTTGTATCGTACTGTGGAAATTTAACTCTAATAACACCTCAACACCCAGAAATCTTCAACCGACTGAAACTGTCCAGCACACGGTAACACTACCATTACAGTGGAAAATAAACAGAATATTGTCAAAACAAAATACGATGAGTGAGAGAGAGAGGGGCAGAGAGAGAGACAGACAGAGAGAGTGAGTATATGCTGCTAAGTTAGCTCATACCTGTATGTGCTGTTGCAGAGCTCCCACTGAAAGCAAGACGGAAACTCACCCGTGGGTTACACAGCACATGCTGCTCGCCGCAGTGCATTCTGGGAGCGAGCCTGACATTGGCCCCGTGGTGTGTGTACTGTGTGTGGTGAACTGCAACCGGAAACTAGACCTAAAACAGCAAAAGAGAAATACAGCGGTGTCAGTGTTAGTTCTATTTTTCAGGACAAAGATGATCTGAATTTGCTTGATTTCAATATTTATAAAGGGAAAGACAGAAAGAGCAAGTTAGGTTTAAGAATAAATAAATAAAATAATATACACACACACATTCCACACCCCCACTACGTATACAAAACATGCATGACACCATGTCCTCACTATGTCCATAAACAAGTCTGAGTGTGTGTTCTGTGTGAAAGCTGTTCTCAGATCAGTCTGAAAAATGAAAAGCAGGGTTCTCAGTATTAAGTGTGTGTGTGTGTGTGTTTGTAGGTATATGTGTGCGTGAACGTGTTCAAAGCCCAGACACAGGTCTCTCTTTCTCTCTCTCTCTCTCTCTCTCTCTATCACCATGGAAACAGCTTTTATCTTATTTGCATCTGAGCATACAATTTCATCCACATTCAGTCACGACTGTCTCTTCCCCACTACCCTCAAATGACAAGCCCTCCACCACACACACACACACAGTCAAAACACTCGACTGGCACACAGCCCAACCCTGCTACTAACCCTAACCCTCAAAGCTAATTCTGTCACCGAAGGCCTGACCTTGTCCCAAATGCAGTGTGATACAGACTCACTCTCTCGCTTGCTCTCCCTTCCTCTCTCTCTCTCTCTCTTTCTCTTTCTCACACACACACACACTCACTCTCTCTCTCTCTGTCTCTCTCTCTCTCTCTCTGAGGCTCTACCCTCTGCCTGTGAGAAAGAGGAAGCAACGTGCACAACAGACCCTGCATGGCTTAAGATAACGATGCACAGTTAAACAGGAAGAGGGGTGTGTTTGTCATACATATGTGTGTGTGTGTGTGTGTGTGTGTGTGTGTGTGTGTGTGGTTGTGCAATGCTATAGGTTATTTCAGTTCCTTTTTAGCAGAGGCCAGGTGTGCTACATGGTTCCACTTAATCAGTTCAGGTTCCTGTTTTAAAGCTCTGCATGCAGATATAAAAAAGAGAAAACCATTGTCCTGCATACTTATAGGGGCTGGGGGAGAGATGGGGGGCGTCTAGACACACAGTCAAAGAGACCCACAGGACAGACAGACAGACAGACAGACAATACCTCTGGGATAGAATACCTCTTCTACTGACTATGCTACTCAGACTGTACATCAGTGCTAGGCTTTTAACACTGGAATGTTAACTCTGTGAGTTCTCTCTCGTCCTGAATAAACATCACCTCAGCTGCAGTGTAAATACATGACAAAGCATAATCGTCCCCTGCCTGCAAAAAAAACACAAAACAAAACAAAAAAACACCTCCCAGTCCTTTCCCACCCAGCGTTAGGTATTCAGCTGCATTCTGTCAGTGCAGCATGAGTTAGCAGCTAGCACTCTCACCCTGCAACATTTACTTACCTCCTCTGTTCCTCTTCCAGGCGACGCTCCTCAAATCCACCGCACCATAATCCCCTCTCCTCTAGCGATGTACAGGAAGAAGATTCGGTCCGTCCCTATTTACAGGTCCCCTGACACTGCAGTACGCTGTGCGCCTGACGCATTCTTAACCCAGCGACGCAACCGAAGAGGGGAGGAGAGGACAGGAGAGAAGAGAAGCATTAGAGAGTTTAGATCCAAACCAAACAGAATTTTAACATTTACCCTTCATTAGCACCACACACACAACGTCAGGGCAGTGTCCAGACACCGCGTCTAATCTGAGAGGTCAGCTACTTAAAGGCACACCCACTGCTGACATAGGTATTCACTTGTGCACACACAGCCTGTAATCTCCATAGAACGGCACTGTCAGTGGAGTAGGATGCTCCTGAGCAGCTGCACATGAGCCCAGATCAATGCCATCACTGCTCAGGTCACCCCAGCTTTGTCCTGTGTTCTCTAATGTGATGAAGGACCACACAATATCAGTGAAGCTGTGCTCATCAATCCTCCTGTGACATCGATTGTAGAGCTTTTCCTAAAGTGTAGAAGCTGTCAGAAGCAAAGTGAGGGTAAACCCTTCATTATTAATAGGTCTGATGGGGTCAGCACATTTCAAACTTATATATGTTTTTACTAACTAACCTCATGGTATTTTGTAAATATTCAAATTTAATTTGTGTATTACAGTTTTAACAAAAGGGACTGAGGCATGTTTACCATTGAGTTCCATGATCACAGTTTTATTTACGGGGGACAAACCGTGCACTGGCTTTATTTTCATCATTATTTTACTGATGTTTTTATTTTAGATTTTTATTTTTTATATTTTACATTATTTGTCTGATGTTTCAAATTAAATAATACTTGATTTGATCAGTACCTTTCACATTTATGGCTTTGCCTTGTCCCAACACACGATTCAACTAATCCACGACTGCACAATCCTCACTGAGCGGCAATTTACCTCCCCCCCCCCCCCCCTTCCTCCCCAGGCGTGGAGCTTGAGCAGGTGCCAGTTTGAGGAAAACTGAACGAAGAAGAGACAAGTTTAAGAACTTTGGCCGTAATCGCTAAGAAGAATGTGCCATAATCAACATATTTATACAGAAAAGTGTTCACCATTTCACTAAAACACCTACCAACGCAAAAAAGTGAATATGTGACTGTCATTTCCCTTTCCATTTACAAGCCTTTAGTCTCCAAATCCACCTTAAATATTTTGACGAGACAAGACTGGTGTTACTTATCAATTTTCCCTTCCACCATAAACGTCCTTTAGGAGGCAGATCTCTACTTCTGGTTCACAACTGTACTCTTTAAAACCTATCGCTACACAGGCGTCTGTACTTCTATATTTCTTTCAGAACTAATAAACCTTTTCAGAGAACATTATCCAGCTCTGGCTCTGGTCTGTAGAGTTGCTGCCACTTTTCAAACATAATGCCTATATTTTCTCGCATTTTCTCTTGTGAAAATTGTAACTGATGTGATAAGACGATCGAAAGACGACAGACCTTTAGGCAGCACAAAAACCTTACTGCACAATCTTGTTTCACTGTTTGTGAGTTGGAAGTCGCTCCAGATACACATTTCATAATATGTCCTCTTTAAAAAATCTGAAGAAATATTAATACCTCACATACTCTTCGTCACTCACCAGAACAAATTAAAGTGCCCTGTGTGTCACCTGTGACTGATTAAACTTAACCAATAGAACATAATAAGTGAGACTTATTTAGGGACTTTCACATACCCAAGGTTACTTTACAAACTGGGAAAGAAGGGAAAAAATCTGTCTAATCACGAGTGAGTGTGAGTATTCTGAGAAAAATTTTCTGCTGGACTTTGAATGCAGCAAAGAGAAGTGCAGGAGTGAACAAATGAAAGTAAAGAGTCTCAGAGAGAAGTGGCAGCAACACTGAATAACCTACACACAGTGGACAGCTAGACAACCTGGATCACCTTCATTTGCAAGACGAGATGTTTGGATGGAGAAATACTGACGGATCAACAGACCCAAGGCCATGCAGGGTTTTGAAGAAAATAAAAACCTCCCTGAATCAGGAGGATTTATTGATTACCTTTGAAAAACAGAAAGAGAAAATCAATAAAACTTTGGTGATCTTTCATTCATTCATTATCTGTAACCCTTATCCAGTTCAGGGTCACAGTGGGTCCAGAGCCTACCTGGAATCATTGGGCGCAAGGCAGGAATACACCCTGGAGGGGGCGCCAGTCCTTCACAGGGCAACACACACACACACACACACACCTACAGACACTTTTGAGTCACCAATCCACCTGCAACGTGTGGTTTTGGACTGTGGGAGGAAACCGGAGCACCCGGGTGTAAGGTGATCTTTCAGCATGTGATATTTATTATTCTGCTAAAATCCTTGATGCTGGATTGGTGCTTTACTTTTATTGTAAACCTGTGAATGAAGTAGTTGATAAACATACACCATTAAAAAATCTGTCTCAGCAGAAATGTCATCTTTGGTTAAAAGGAGGTTTTCCTCAGCCATCGACCCAAGGGGCTTCTGACCCTCTTCATGTTACGAGCTGCTGCTGAGAGTCGGAAAAAAACTAATATGAAAGCTGCTGTAACTTCAGAGATTTTACAAGCGGCGAGTTTGTGCTGGAGGTCTGCGTTTCATGGTGATTGACAGGTCTCTGGCCAGTCAGAGCTCTGCAGTGTATACACCTCACATTTAGTACCTACTCTGCTTGGTTGGAACCCGGCATGAACAGGAAGTACAAAAGAACCCACGTCCAGGACCAGATTTGGCCGGTAGAAAAACGTGGGCCCCAGCCATGAAACCTATGGACTTTGGTTACGAGCTTGACATTAGACAGCTTAGAAACTACTGCACATTGGCAATAAGAATTTAAGGGGCCAGGCAGTGCTGCAGGCCATCAGTAGAGGGCCTAGATCTAAGAAATCCAGCTCCCAAACTGGTTCTCAATACCAAGAAAGCAAAAAAATGGACTTGTGTACTTTGGAAGACGCACAGCTTCAGAGAATACAGTCCACAAACAAGAAAATCTGTGTGACTCCACGCAGCATCATGGAGCTTGTTGCCAAGTGACTGACTCTGGAAAAGTGAAGGGCTCTGCATAGGCATTTGTGTGTGTGTGTGTGTGTGTGTGTGCGTGCGTATTATCAAACACACCGCTGCCCTGAACTGGATAAGGGTTACAGACAATGAATGTAATAACAACAACAACAATAATAATAATAAAACAAGCATTTATTGATTTCATTTGATTCATGGTACTGAGAGGCTGAATGGAAGGAAAAGTGGTGAGTTTTAAGCTAATATCTGAAAGAGGATCATTCTGTCTGCTGGATTTCTGGGGGAATGTTCCAGAGACAGGGAGCAGCTCTGAAGAAACAGGGTCACACAGGCTGTGAAGATGAGAAGAGGGAATAGACAGACAGCCAGTGGTGGAGGATCTAAGGCTGTGGGAGTGTCTAAGGAGATCTAACCCTTAGAAATGGCAAGTAATAACTATTTCTATACAAACCAAAGTTATTTTTAGAGAACACACTCCTTATATTAATGTCCTCACCTAATTTACACTTGATTCATCCCCAGGGAAAATCATAGTTCCCTGTGTTTACTGCAGGAAAGGCCTTGGCAAGTTTACGCTTAAGATCTATGAGCAGTACGTCCACATTTTTATCAAATCAGTGACGAAAGGAACAAGGCCAGTCCATACTCACTGAAGAGGACCGCATCCATAGGCCAGCTACTAGGCCACACAACAAAACGCCTACTCTACCAATGAGGAAGAGAAAAAACGAAGGTGGAAGAAAAACACTGAGACAGAGTTGCTCAAGCATTAGACATAATTGCACCCTGGATGATCCAATCACACGACGCAGCCTGGAAATAGCGCCTTGAACGGCCAACACCCAGACTGTTGACCACGGCGAGAGGTCAACGAACGCCTTCAGCCGACACGTCATTGTCTCGTTATAGGAGAACTGTGCTGAAGGAGGGAGGAGAGACTAGATAGAGAAGTCCAAAACACTGAGTCATAACCAAGAAAAACGAGGGAGGGGGCCGAGAGACACAGACAGACAGACTCGGTTTTCTTTATTTTAGAACACAGAGGCATTAACACTAACGAGCGAACAGCACGAACGAACGTGGCAGCGAAGGAAGACAGAGCATGTTGACGGCGAGAGGAAAGATAAACCTGTGCAGACTGTTCTGCAGCGCTCCACACCGACAGAGAGACATTCACCTACTTCTTTCAGTTTGTTGACTTCACCTGCAGGATTAGCTAATGCAGCACATAACACTCAGAAGCAAGGGCAAGGCCCAGACGTGTTCACACACAGTTCACAATATCACTCACTGACTGTAAAACCCCTGCTGTAGCTATAGATTCCTGTGAGACCCTCATTCACAGAATACACACTATATGTGTTTCCTGCTGAAAAATGTACTTGGACCTGAAAGAGACATTAGGAAATGTGACTTGAAAGAGGAAAGTAAAGCTTTATCCTGATGAGATTAAATCTCAATGTGGTCCTGGGCATAATTCTCTCTTTTACAGGGGGTCCTGTGAAACTTTATTTCCATCCAAATGGTAATAAAACGAGGAGGAGGCTCTTTTAAACTTCTTAGACCGATAAAGTGCTTTCACTTCAGATTTTATTGTAATGAGAGAACAGTTTAAATGAGTGCAGCAGTTGTACCGTGATGCTGTATTTATGAAATACACAGATTCTGCTTTTGCTGCTGTTCGGAAAGACTCCCCCCGGGCCTCGCATTCCTTTATTTGATTTCAGAACGTTGGCAGCTCTAGACGTGATGGGAGCACAAGGCACGCAACAGGAGACTTCGGGTAAATCGCACCACCACACCCTCCACTCCCCCAGCTCCATCGGTGCACTGGCTCTGACTGAACCCAAATCAACTCCTCCCCACCCCCAAAGTTCACATTTGTTTAGAATCTTTGGAAGAAGAACTGTGCACACACACTTTTGCCCAGTCCCACCCAAATGTCCATTCCTGGCCAAGACATTGTCTCTAATGACGTCTGCCATTAAACGATGAGCAGTGGCCTACTTTTGCTTCTTAAAAGACTAATGTTGGGTGATTAAAATGAATCTGCTAATGATGCTTCAAAACGGGCTGACGGCCTGAAGTCAAATAGTTGTTGAGACATATAACAGTAATAAATGTGTATCAGATATTTTTTATTAATATATTTACTGTAAAGCTCCACTTTGAACTTTATTTTATTAGCTGCAGTCAAAAGATTCTCCAGTTCCTTAGTGACACAGACTACAACTGAACATAGAATAAGCCTTGCTCACAGTGCTGCCTCTTTCTATAAACAGTAGAACAGGTTAAGGGCCTCACCACAAGTGCTAGCAACACCAATTATTGCATCAGGCCAATCAAGTTTCAGAAACGGAACTGCTCACTAGCCAATCAGCAAGAGGTTTCTTACTGTCTTTGGCAAATGACTCTAGCAATTTTACTGCAGCATTTGCTGTGGTCCTGTCTCTCTCTTTCCCTCTCTCTCTCTCTCTCTCTCATTCAGGAAATGTCTCTTCATATGTATGAGATCTACATTAATACGTTGTTGGTGATAATTCTAGACACTAAAAATACCCCATGACTGAAGAGAGCATGCACACAAACACCCTCTTGTTGATTGCAATCAGACCTCGAACATTGGGCAACTGCTGCTAGTATTTTTCTCGTCATACTTCTGTGTTTAGCAATGTTCTGCACCATGCTGTGAACTCACACGGCCCTGACACCACTCCATATGTGTCAGTGGTGTCCTGCATCCGTCAACATTTATCTTTCATTATTTAGCAATGTATTTACCACAAGATAAACGACCCAGGGTTGTACAAGTCTATTGGAAATAATAAAAAGCTAGGAGACGGCTGTATTAACCCCGTCCTAACAAACACATACGTTCACAATCACACTTTGTTAACTGTATTAAGTGCAGCATTATTGTGCTCCATGATTAATCTGAGGTGTGATACCAATGGAAGAAACAACTTTTTTTTTTCTGAGGTAGAAAGCATTTACTGACATCTGCTGGTTGAACAATTACTTTGCAGTTTTGGAAAAATCTATCCATAATCGAGACACGACACGGCACAGCAGGCAAGAATCACCTTCTAATTTATAGTGTTTCTGCATTACACCCCAACACACATAAAAGTCCTGTTCAATCATTTCATAAAATTATCTGTAGTAAAGCCCTTTGCTAAATGTATATTTAACATAGTGTAGATTTCTTTATGAGTTTGTGGCTCCTGTTCCCAACCGCTGCATATTTTCCTAACATATGAATCAAAGACTTTTCTACAATTCACACAAATTAAATTTAAAGGTCTTAATTTGCATTTCATGTTGCCTAGTCATGCTCTTCTTTTTCCACAAGCTGCAGTTAGAATACAAATCAATCTAAAGTCTCTGTAACATAGTTTTGGAAATAAACATACAAATGGACATGAGAATGAGCAACGTGGCAATGTCTCCAAGCAGCAACTAGAAATACCCACAGCAACAGCTGTCAAAGCAGTGTATCTGAATCATTTAAACATGTAAACAACCCATTTGTCTTAAATCAATAAGGAATTAAAAGTAATGAATAATAAATGAATAAACTGGAAAAAGTGCATTTCCCAAAGTAAACTCACGACGGGTGCCAAGTTTAACTGGTCCCCGGGTGTCACTCGGGCCACTGCAAGGCTGTTACACTCCAACTCTAAAATGAAAGCTGTTTTTCAGGTATTTACTGATGTGTTGTCTGAAGGAGAAAGAGTAAACCGGCGTCTTTGCATGGGCATTACACATCTCTTTTTGAGGGGCACAAAGAAAAAACTATTTTATTTCTCTCCACTCTGTTATTTTCATTTATAGCCCAACATTCTCAGTCCTCTTTCTCACATCTCCAGGATTCTCTTCTAAATTCATCTCGGGCTAAAGTATTAGGAGCACAAAGAAGTGTAGTTATCAGTGTTTTGTATCAGTTCCAACATTCTCCAGTTCTTCTGTCATTTTATCTGTTGCACAGTGTTAAAAGTGACAAATTTTATTTTAAAAAAAATCTAAAAATTAAGTATTAATACGGTAGATACATGGTCAATAACATTTAATTCACCACCTTTAAATCATTTAAACCAAAACTCACAATATATTTGGATAATCCCCAAGAACAGAACTCAATGTTTTTGCAGTGTTTTTTCTCCTTGACAGAGTGATCAATACATTTTTCTCGTTTGCCTTTTTTTTAATAATAAATTGACAATTTTTAATACTACAGAGATTATTATAAAATGACAAAAGGACAGGTAAATGTTTGAATTACAATTACAGTACACACACATAAATGTGTTCAAACTTATTTGCACATATTATATATAAAAACAAAATTAGCTACTAAAATGTTACCTTTTCCTTAGCTCTTGTGGAGGAACTGGACTGCTCATTAGTGGATGTTTTATCTAAAAAAAAAAGGCCTAAGCAAATATAAACACAAAACCAACGGTTTGATTAGAAAATTCAGGAGTTTAGGGAGCAATAAGCAAACTGCGCAGTATGTGGCGAGGGGAGGGGTTTACCTATAAATGAACCTGTTAATCTGTCGTTTATCTCCCAGTAACAGACACTCGTCTGAGTTAAACACAAAGCTACTGAGGCTGAATACCTTAATGCTTGTTTTTAGTTGTAAAATGCTTTTGAGGGCTATTTAGCTCCTCTTAAAATAAGAATTCTATCGAGATCGCTACCGCAGTGAGCTTTTCTTTTCCGTTTCCCACAGTTACTGCCAGAAGATTGTTGCGTTTTTGTAAGTGTTATAATAATAATAATAATAATAATTATTATTATTATTAATAAAATCTTCGGGTAGAACTACGCTTAAAATGCCTGTGTTTCGAGTGCTTCTCTGTGCTGCGCTGATTGGATGCGTACGCTGATGACGACAACTCACTGGGATTTGTAGTTTTCAGCTCGGCTCGGAAGTCCGTTGATTTTCCCGTTAAAAACACAAACTGCATGATACTGCACTTCGTTTAGTAAAGCTACACTACAATCAGATTCAACTCGAAATAAATCTTAACTTAATACAGGATCACACTTAAGGGTTACATTCGTATATTACCGCGCTTAGGAGGAGGGTAGGAAACTACATCCTACATATATTTATCGTTATTTATACATATATATATTTTTCATCATTTTATGTGGCGGAAATGGACCTGCATTGATATGAGATACCTCATCATATCTACACGGATATCTCCAGCTGTAAACAAACACACTTTGCAGGTGCTACACTGCTTTGGAAAACAATATGCTGCTAGAACTTACATGTGTGCAGGTCTGCGCATGTGCAGTCCAGATCGGGCAAGTCGCGCAAATCGGGTAACAAAATAAGCATAAACAGCGAAATCGCGCCGTCTCGCGTTGTTACCTGTGCGTCCATCTGTTCTCGCGAGACGTGTCGTGTGCTCTCCGCTAATGAGAGCTCCTGCCATCCGCCATCACCGTGGCCGAGCACACAAAACATTAGAGTAACAGCAAACGGAGAAGGAGAAGGAGAAGGAGAAGGAGAAGGAGAAGGAGTAGGAGTAGGAGTAGGAGTAGGAGGAGGAGGAGGAGGAGGCGGACTGGTAACGAGGCTCAGAGAGACCGAGCCAGGGACAGGGAGAGGGGCTTGGGCCTTGGGAAAGGGTCGAGTGCCGAGCCCAGAAATAAGAAGTTGACGGGTGTCCCACTGACAGCCCACACACAGCGTTTCATGTTTGAGGAGAGTCCGCACACTCACTGAACTCAACATGTCTAATTTGAGCAAAGGCGGCACCAAGAAGGACACCAAAATGAGGATACGGGCTTTTCCGGTGAGTACTAGTGAAAGCTGTTACAAAGTTCTTTAGCGGGGTCTGTAAGTAACGTTAACTTACAGTAACCTGAACATGTCCGAAACAGAAGTTAGCTCCCTTTACTCCAGCTTCTTTTTCAGGTGTTAGGTTCCACCTTAAATGCCAGGCGCCGGGGTGCAACTACTGCACTGTTTAAGGTGGAAAATAAAATTCTGACAAGATTTAAAAAGAAGCCCAGCCATGTCACTTAACCAAAGCGGTTGTGTGTTGTAGCTAAAGTCCTGTTTGTGGTGAAAGCTGCTTAATAACATTAGCCACAAAGCTAAAATTAGCTTGCAGGGGCCTGACACTAAGCAGCCTCTAAATCCGGCTAGATAATTTCCTGCTACTTCTCATAGCCACGTAGTTGGATAACTCGAGTAGTTTTCACTTTAAAGGCTAGGTATATGTGTCTTGTTCGTGCTGTGAAAGTTAGACACGAGAAAAACAAATGCAGGCCAAAAACGTTATAGTTTTCTTAACTAGCTTACTCAGTCGTCGTCGGGTTTGTTGACGTTAGCCTCCAGCCAGAGCCACAGCTAGCTACTGATTTCGAGCTCGGATCAGTTTCCTCAGCTTTCTGGCGTTGTTAATAGAATTAGAAGTCCGCAATTTGCTGGGGGATGTAGGGTTTGTATACACATGCAATTTTGTAGGGGTACTATGCAAGACAGAATATGGCTGCCATGAACGCCAGTCATAAATATTTCCAGACAAATTGCTGCAGATGAGAATGTAGGTCAAGGTATGGCTTTGCTGGACTGGGGACACAAACACGCTTTTATGTGGATAGTAATTGCCAATGTGAATCAGACCGCACGTATACATGGAACAGGGGTTATTATAGTCTTTAGCTGTGCAGTACATTTTCTTAAATCTTATATGTGTGTGTATATATATATAATATGTGTGTGTATGTTTTTTTGGTCCCTCATTATAAGTGTGAATTTATATATGAAATAAATAGAGTTATATTCTAAGCTCCTGTTAAATTGGCTGTTAACCTCTGTTCTAATTTGTTGCTTCTTCTTGTGCTTACTCCAAAATAGTTAACATTCCAAAAACTGCAAATTTCAAATATTCTTAGGCATTTAAGCCAGTTTATTTTATATTTTTTTTTTAGCAGAAACAAAAACAACAAGACATTCTCAAAGAGACAGAGGTGTTGTGAACAGGTTTGAAGAGCACAGGTATAGTTCTAGGATTTTAACACATAGATATACATAGAAATTGCAAACTTTAAAACCATTATTGCAATCCATCATCAGAACAGCTTTTTTTATTATTATTTAAATATGTACTGTAAAATCAGTGCCCCCTCCAGGGTGTATTCCCGCCTTGCGCCCAATGATTCCAGGTAGGCTCTAGACCCACCGCGTCCCTGAACTGGATAAGCGCTTACAGATAATGAATGTAAAATCAGTCTATGCTAAATCATAGGTTAGGTTAAGGATAGTTTAGGGTACGCTGTTCATGTTTTTCTGAGCAAAATCAAAGCACCTACTCCACAATTAAATAACTTTTTAAAAACAGGCTTTCTATCTGTAACTAAGCAGATTCCTAATAGTTTTTGCACACAGCAAGCACTACAATCACTCGCCACTGCTCTCAGCTTTTTCCTGAGGTGCGTTTCCTCAAGAGCTCATGACCAACAAATTTGACTGAACTGTGTTCTCATGCAAAAACAAAAAATGTTTTTGTAAAGGAATAGACGCCAGTAAAATGAGTTCTCAGCCAGCGTACGGAATATATATTCACTAACATTACACAAACAATATTCAACTTGGCATCCCGCCCCCCAAAGAGTTCTTTGAGTGATGCCATAGAAGAACCACTTCTGGTTCCATAAAGAACCATATTTAAGAGATGTATGAAGAAACTTTTTTTCATTCTATCTTAAGGTTGTTTAACAGTGTTTCTTCTTTGGCATTTTTTACAGAGTTCTTTGTAGCTCCTTTTAGAGTGTGCTTTGTTACTTTATTGAACAGTGAGAAGCTTTTTCTGTCAGGCCCAGGTGATAAAACTACAGCAATACGTAATACAGTGATTCACAAATGGCCAATCATGTTGGATATTTTCTGTGTGAGATGTGCTCTCGCAGCCGGAAATGAAACAGGCGGAGACTGTGCAGGGCGGGCAGGAGAAACTCTGGGACATTTCTCGCTCCCTTCTCATGCGCACCGACTCTTAGTTCACCCGGAGTCTTTATCAGGCCGCAAGGAGGAAAAAGTCCAGAACGAATGTTGCGTTCTGGCGTTCACACACACAGCTGATGATGGAACATGACACAGATCGGTTTATTTAGGTAATATTAAGAGCATTATGTTACAGTTTTTCAGTGTGTCACTTTTTCATTATTGGGGTAAGATTATCAAAATGTGCATTTACATAAGTGTAGTGCAATCTCTCCTTGTGGATTTGGATAATTTGCATACTCTGCATTTGTTTTTGTATTTTTTTCTAATGTATAATAATGAATATTTCAATGATAATATAATAAAAGCATTACCATTAAAAGAAACTGATACATTCACTCTGAAGTATTTTGAAAATATTTATAGCTCAATGTATATAGCAAGATGTTTTAGCTCGTGTGTTTCTGTCCTCTGCAGTTCGCCACATTTGTGGTGATTATTAATATGTAACTTAAGATAGGATTGTTATACACAAAGTCCTTTATTATATATGGTGTATGTTTCATATAATACACACATCCTGCTGATTTCAGTGTGTACATATGGGTCTAGTATTTAATGTTCACTGCAGAGTACTGTTTACAGTGTGAGTCAGTGCCTTGGGGAATGTGGGGAATCATACTGAGGATCTCTGTGTTCCTCACAGTATCAATGAAGTAAACTGTTTTAAATGATTTTCATGGGAGTTCTAATAACTCATACTTTCATATTTTACATTTTACGGAGCCTCCTGCACCGGCTGTGTGTGTCTTCACTGCCCCTATAGTGTGTGAGAGTCAGATGAATTCTGATCTGGCCGTTCAGACAGAGTCCCACTGCCACAGATCGGATAGGGATCAGATCTCAATAACACATATGAAAGTGGCCCTAATCTAATTTTGAAAAAGTCAGATTCAGTGTGATTTGTGCAGTTCACACAGACACACAAACCAAGAAGTAAACTACTAACTGGTTGTCTTAAGTTTTCCAAATCTGTGAATTGGGATTCTGTGAAGTGGTGGGAATGTGCTCATTTGTAGTTCTGTAAGGATTTGGATCTGGCACCCCGAACCTTCACAGGCTTTCAGATTAAAGCTAAACCTGCTGCCCTAGTTAAGCTTCTGAGAGAAGCTTGCTGAAGTGCAGGGCAGACTTTGGAAGCAGGTGCCAGAAGAATGACAGTGCAGTCCAGGTTTCATGCTGGGTCATGTCTAGACCATGTACTTCATTCCTGCACACACAAACTCCCTCAGTGGCTCTCTCGTTGGGAAATGGGAGTTAATGCACAGAAGTTATTTAAAAGTTGAACAGAGAAGCAGGCACAATTGGAGAGACGATTTGCACTTCTTCATGAACATTAACTGGAATGAAGCATCAGACCCAATGCCCAGATAAATCAGGCAGCCCTTGGTTCTTGTGTCATCTACTTGTTGTAGATGCAGAACAAAGTAACTTGCTCACAAACATATTCATTCACATGTATAGTCTCTCAAAGGGCTGGACAATAATTCAACATCAATAAATGTTGCAAAATAAAATATGATTTTTAAACACATTTTCAATATTTAATATACATTTACAGCATCTGTCACTGCCTGACGGTTAGTAGAGGGCTCTGTCAGCTCAGTATTTATTTATTTATTTATTTAATAAATATAAATGAATGTTTATGTTTAATTTTTAGGTGGTTGTTTGAGGGTGATGTCATGTTACGTTTTTTCTTCTTGCCAGTTTTTCTATGGCTTTTTTATTGTTCATATTTTCATTTAGTGTTCATATCTGAATTATATCATATCGAACAGAATTAAGAAACATATTGTGATATAAATGTTGACCATATTGTCTAGCCCTACATACACACACACACACTCAGGTTAAGGGACTGCTCACAAAGGGCTGGTAATGTACTTTGCATTGATGAGGTTTTGTGTCTGTGGTGTTTTTTTTTTTTTTTTTTTTGGAGAAGGAAACTAATTTAACCCAAGCCTAATATGTCTTTTTTCTCTCTTTAATGAATTGTGATTAATAATTTATTCACTAAAAACAGAAAAACGTTTAACACGCTGCTGCATTTCCTCTGAAACATATACAGCTAGGTTGAGTTGTAAATAACTGGTGAAAATAGCTGATTATTTGAGCAATTTTTAGACTGAAAAATGTTGTAGCTGTGGAGAGAGGAGGACCTGGTGTGTCAAAACTCGCTTAAAGACGCATCCTGTGACCTTGACTGGACTTCCAGATTCTTCTGGATGTTTGGAAGGAGTCTCTCCAACTGTTCCCAGTGGAGAAGACTATAGGGGATTATTATGTATATTAGATGTGCTTTTAGGTTAGTTGTACTGCCATTTTTTGGTTGCTGTTTTCAAACGAGGTTGAAATAACGGCTGTTTCACATTAATGGGCTCATTTCGCTCTTTCGGTTTAAAGCAAAAATGTTTCCACACGGGGCCGTGGGATTCGGCTTTGAAACCAAGTCTATTTGGTTACTTTCTGGTTGGAAATGTGCAGCCTTTGTGGAAAAACACATAGTAGCTCCAAGCTTTCTTGCTTTATTTAATGATTGATTGATTAATTGATTGGGGTGCTAGGACCTTAAGTTTGAAAAGCCCTGTTACACAGGCAGTGGCAGGCCTGCAACCCACAGATTCTTTACACAGCAGCTGAAGAGCTTGAGTGTGTTCTGACACTTTCCTAGTAATCATACAAAACCTTTCATGATTCCTCTGCCTTTAAGCTGCAGCTCAAATCTATAAACGAGTCAGCGCAGGTCTGTCTTCTACTGTGGCTTTAGGAACAGAAGGCATAGTGTGAAATTAATTTTTATAGTTGTAAATGATTGCAATGTATAACCATGCAGATCCACAAGTCACATGTAACTCAAGTTAAAGCAATGGTTTGGAACTTAGAAATTTGTAACTGTTTACATTTACACTATTTAGCAGACATTCTTATCTACAGTGAATTACCAAAGACACCAACTTACAGCCCAACAGTGAACATGCTCATTCACTAATAATTAATTATCAAATATTATGAAATATGATCTTTTCATTTTGGTTATCATTAGCTCCAGAGGTGTGTCAGATTTAAACAGTTTGTAATGCAGTGGATGGAGTACATAGTGGATGGTGTTCTCGTGGCTGCACTGATGGTCACACTAAATGGTGCACATTAGTTTTTGTAAATTTTTTGCGTGGTAGATTTATACGCTTCATTATTTATTTGATACAAAATCAGAATCTCTAAGTTACTGTTTTTTACAAAAAAAAGCAAATATTTATAGATGTTTTGGTCACTTCCTCTGGATGTTTGAAACTGTAAAATTTGTATTAAAATAAATTTTTAATAAATAAAACCCTTTAATTTTATTAATATATATTAAATACATTTATATTATATTTTTTTATATGTTTATATATTTAATAATTAATATTTATGTAACGTTAATTCTGTTGCAATAGTGTTTTCTTGAAATAAATAAAAGTATTTTTCAGTGTTTTTTTTTTTTTTTTTTTTTTTCTTATCGCCAAAACACCCTGAAATATCGTGATGATATTTAGGGCCATATCGATCTGTGACAACAGCTTAATAATTTGATCATAATTTAAATAATAACATTAAGAGTTTCCACAAAGAAGAGGAATAAATAAGACTTTATGTTTGTGATTTTGCAGATGACGATGGATGAGAAGTATGTGAATAACATCTGGGACCTGCTGAAGAATGCCATTCAGGAGATTCAGAGGAAGAACAACAGTGGCCTGAGCTTTGAGGAGCTTTACAGGAACGCCTACACCATGGTGCTGCACAAACACGGCGAGAAGCTCTACACGGGCCTGCGAGAGGTTGTCACTGAACACCTTATCAGTAAAGTATGATCACACTTCCACGTTCTTCTGATTGTCAGTCTTATAAATGTGTTTGCGAAAGGAAATAATAGTGAAAAGGTACCCTCAATGGGGTAAATGTGGTGTTATGTTGTATGTAACCTACAGCTTTGTAGGTTGATGTACGATGTACTACAGTAGGATTGAATATTATATCACTATTACTGCCTGCCTGTAATTATTGAATATTTGAAGTTGGGTACATTTTATACTGTAAATTTGTTGAGGAATGGAAGCTAAACTGTTACTGCCTGCAAACTCGCTGCTTCCCAAATGGTCATACAGCTGAGATAATCACATAAGAACTGCAAGATTCTCTGAGATCCTGTGGATTACAAGAACAACAGCAAGTCTGTATCAGCATGGACAAGTCGAGCAACATTGTCAAAGCCATCAAATGGATAAGGCTGCAGTGATTTGGTCATCACCTTCATTTAGCAACAGGTAAGTAACATTAATCTGTTTTTATGGGAGAGTTTAGGGTTAGGGTTAGACTCTTTTCCACCACATGGAACTTACTCGACTCGCCTCTAGACTTTTCCACTGACTAAAGCGTACTTCTGGTCCTGGTCCTGGAACCAGTTTCTTGTTTATGACTGGGTGTCCCAATAATTTTACCCACAGAGTGTAGTTCTCTATGATCGATCTTGCTCTGGCAGCCGACACTGAACAAAATTATCCATGATTCAGTTTTTTATTCTATCAACAACAGTGGAAGCACATAAGCTAAGTGAAAGAGGCATGATTGTGGAAAGTGGAGATAAATGTGTCAGTAGGACTAAAATACATGTTTATGTTTGGGAACATGTTTAAAATCCTTTAAATGTAATTAACTAAAAGTAATAAAAGGTCTTTACTTTGTCTTTATTAAAAAATGAAGTGTGTGTATGAGCAGTCATTGATGTAAATCTTTTATTTCTTCCAGTTTCAACAAGAGCTGAATCTGCCTGCGCGCCAACTCTTCAGAGTCTCTTATCAGCTGGGGTTCTTGGCAGAACATGGTACAGATGATGCTGGAGACCACAGTCTTAGCATCTGACAAGATGATGTTCCCACCTCCTCAGATGTAGAAGTCCTGGAATTGATCCACAAGGTCCTAAGTCCCCTCCAGGAGTTCACAGATTTATTTGTTCAATACCAGCATTCTTTATCTGGAGGAAGACACAACACGTTCAGGGTCTGGATTAGGATTAGGGTGAGAAGTTAGATGATATTGACAAATAAAATCTATTCAACATGGTTTCCTTCACAGACCCCAGTCTCTAGACTCTGTACGTTGCCCCGACAAGATTAAAGAACTCAAGACAGAGACCTTTCAGAGGTGGAGTCAGCATTAAAAGGGCAGTTCATGATTGTAATCGATAAACCCTGTGTAGAAGGAGTGTGTCTCCTCTCCATGTGATGCTCTGCACTCAGTTTGCTCTGGAAGACGCTCTAATGTGTTTACGAAGCCCCAGTGTCTGTAAACGGGTTAAAAAAAAAAACAAAGTGCCTCGGTCCGGTGCTAGGCTTTCTCTCTCTCTGCTCACGGCAGAGAAACGCCATCTGGAGGTTTTTAGACAACGGAGAGACTCCAAACGCTGAAAAGCACTAACCGAGATGAGGATGTTGCTCTATTCCTGCTCCATAGGTCTGTGTTCCTCTGTTAATTCAAACAGTGAATAAACACTTACAGAAAATTTAAACTTCAGACACCAACAAACAGTCGGTTTTCTCCTCAAACACGCTGTTCCACCTTAAGACACAGCGCTTAGATCTGCATTTCCCCACAATCGTAGATGTTCCCTTTAACAGCAGAAGATGAAATACAGCTCACAGACTTGGAGGACATCTACAGCCCATGCTGCCTCAGAAAAGCCTTCAGCATCTGTAAGGACTCCACACACCCATGAAATTGTCTAACTCCATCTTCATCTGAACACCTGCACCTCCAGACAGAGAAATAGCTTCTTCCCCAGAGCCATAACGTCTCTGAATTTATCCACAGAGAATCTCCTATGAACTCTTTGACTTATGACAAATTGTTGGGCACAAGTGAATTTTCAAAGACATACAATACTGCATTATGTCATTGAATAAGCTGTCCTTCAGTCGGTTACTGTCTGAATGTTATATTCAGTATGTCTGTCTACTGTGTTTACAGAACGTTTGTTTATCTGCAGTTTGCAAATGAATTTCTCTGAACTTTGCCGTCATTATCACGTCTAAGGGGTTGCACTGCAACACTGTGTAATCTGATTTAATTAACATCGCTTCTCAGGGATTAATGCATTCATCCACGTTATTTATGCAGACTCGGTATCAGTTTTCCCACGTAATGTTTTTGTTATTTTGCTCATATGAGCTGTTGCACTATTTAATAATGCTGCATACTGTTCATGTTTTTACTACACAATTATATATATTCACGTGGGTCTTGTGTTTAATTTGTATATTGCAGCAAATTAATCTTGTATCTGTGGAATGACAATAAAGATATTTTATTTAAAATTCTGTATTTGTACTTTGTATTATTATCTATATGGGGGGACCACAGATGACGAAGTAGATGATGATTAGGTATTTAATGATTAAAACTTTTTAAAAACCTCATTTTAATTGTTTACATTATGGTTTACATCTAACAAGTGTGAAGAGTGCAAGCTACATTCAGATTCACACAAACTAACACTGCCCGCTAATGACAAATGAACAAAAACATTATCCAAACTACAGAACTCAAAACTCAAGATGCGTAAACACCTGATTAATTTTATGTGATCAAACAACTTAAAAACTCCTCTGAGCTGTGGGTACATAGGGACAGGTTTACTCCCTTTGTGCCGGTCTTTTCTCTACAGAAGGTGAATACCCTCTCAAGACACTCAACACCTTAATTTGAAATAAAACTAACTGATTTGTGTTAAACTGAAAGTCACCAGCGATTTTAATGTTATTTCACACAATCTAAATATTTAAATGGGGGTAATTGGTTTGCTCTTTGTGGCTATTGATGCAAAGGTTTCCCTAAAAGATAAGTTACTACTCGCTGTCCTTTTGGTTGAGGTCATTGGAGTATTGCAGGTTGCCTAGAATAACGTGTTTTGTTTTTTTTTTTTGCTTTATTTTTAGGTACGAGAAGATGTGCTCAACTCCTTAAACAACAATTTCCTACAGACATTAAACCAAGCTTGGAACGATCACCAGACAGCCATGGTCATGATACGAGACATCTTAATGTACATGGTGGGTACGCCTACACAGAGTAGACTGAAAGATATTTTTATTTGTGTTAAACCAAGTATGGAGTCTGTCAATTCTGATATTCAAATTACCAAAGTATAATTTAAAAAAGAATTTAGTAATATAGAAATTGTGTGTTCTACAGACTGGAAGTATCTGGTCACCGTCTGCCCTTGTTTTTGAATGTTATCTTTTTGAGTTGCAGGTTATAGTGTTAGGGTTAGTCTCCCCCATGAAACAGAATGACCCTTCAACAGCCTGATACATCACATGAACACAAAAATGCAGTGGTTCAGCTGTGCTCTGCTCCAGTCTGCAATGAAATCAGAACGTAGTTAAATTTATGGCATCATGCCTTCAGAAGCCTTCTACAATTCAGTATATCTATATATAGTGGTGACTTTATTTGGTCGTTTGCCCGGTCATCTTGCCGGTGATCCACAAGGCGTGAACCCCTCTTCCCCAGAACTGAATGGTTGAATATTCAAACACTTTAGGCTCTCCTATTTTTGATCAGACAAACTACATACCTACTTTCAAAATGCTGTAAAGTTGGTCTGGCTTTTACTCTTCAATTTTTTTATTATTATTATTATTTATTTCAATTTTTTTTTCTCCTTAATTTGAAGAAAAGCTCTCACTCAGCTTTGAGTTTTTTCTACAGTGGCACTGCCTCTGAGCCTTAGCTATATGTTTAAAACACTGGCGACCTCTTCTGGACAAAATTGTTGATGCTGAATTGTAGTCAGTTCCTGCGGGCTAAGCGTAGTGTACAGAGAAGGCTTTAGAATATGAGTATGGTGAGAGAGATGATATAACCTTTATTAGTGGATGTCAGTAGGGGGGCTAACATCAGCAGAAAATGCTAGATTGGACGGGGTGGTCTCATCTCTAAACGTCTCCTGATCAGAATGAGAGTGTTATCTTGTATGGGCGTCACTTGCATTGAATGTCAGTCTGAATAAAGTTTTTAGGATTAAATAATTGAACAGCATGGTACAATATAGAATGCATCAGTCATCTTTAGTGCTTTGCGTTTTGTAGCATCTGCATATGTTCTGTGCCTGCTGCTATCAGCGTGTCTGTTGAGATGAACTGCTGTAATAACGCTGACTGCAGAGCTGAACCTGCAGGTATTACACTCATCGAGTCCTCGATGTCAGCAGCCAGTAGATATATGGGTTGGGTTCCGGTGTGAACTGTTCCTATCGGCCCACAAAACTTTGTGTATGGAGACTGCTAGGAAAGACTTATATTTCCACTTCTGTTTTCTGTCAGCTTCATGTAGTCCTTAGAAACCTATCGTAGAAAACCTAGAAAGAAATTTTATTAAATGACTTGTTCTTTGTGGAGGTCTATGTCTGCAACACCCTGTGGACCTAGCATCTTCAAGGGCACTTCTGATTTCAATGAGTCACATATGACCAGATTAAAAATAAATCATGTTTTCATTCACACTGGAATGCACGTATTCTAAAGTGAGGGAGAAGGGTGAATAATTTAGAGAGTGTTTTGTGGTGAATGAATAGAGCTGTCAGTGGTTTGTCTCGAAGGGTGACTAAGGCTGTATTGGTCACTTTTAATAGTTAATAAAATAAACAAAGGTTTAAATGTTAAGCATTCTTCAAAATGCGGGTGAATCAAACACGAAAGGACCCATGATTATAACACGGATGGACAGGAATAATCAAGAATATATTAAAAATCAGTTAGTAAATTAGTATATTCCATTATATCCAAATAGTTTTTTCTACCATAATGCATTATAATAGACTCCTGACTGAACTGACATACTGACTGAACGTACCCAAAAGATATGTAAACTCTTTACTTCACCAGAGAACATTGTAAGCCTTCACAGAGGCTCTGGGCTTTTAAGTAAAAAGAACAGAAACCCAGCTAACACCAGTAACACCAGAGCTGTAGACCGGTGGATGTTGTTATTCATAAGAGAGAAGGTTCAAAATGTAACATAGTGTCATCTTCTATTCAGCACAAACTAACACCAGCTAAAGGTCCTTCTTATCTTACTATTGTATGTTAATCTTCATCCCCTTCTGATTCTTCACTGAATTACATCATATAAAAAATATTTATTGATTAAATCAGTTGACTGAAATGCCCAGCCGTACAATATTCATGCACATGCTGTCAGATTTTAGTAAAGAGAATGTCCTGAAAATCATGGGATATTCTGGAAAATGATTTTCTAAAAAGTGTGAATCCTGATAACGCTGGCAGTGGTTAAGATGCCAATTTCATAACTGTTTCCACAAAAGCATCACTCTATAGCAACAGCCAATCACCTTTTATTTCTGTGAGCATCTTGTTCAGTTAGAAACAGGAAATTTACTACAGATATACACTAGTGTGAATAATATTTATAGCCTCTCTCTCTCTCTCTCTCTCTCTCTCTCTCTCTCTCTCTCTCTCTCTCTCTCTCTCTCTCTCCCTCCCTCCCTCTCCTTGTCTTTACATCTACAGGACCGTGTGTATGTGCAGCAGAATAATGTAGAGAATGTGTATAACTTGGGCTTGATTATCTTCAGAGATCAGGTGGTGCGATATGGCTGCATCAGAGACCACCTCCGGCAGACGCTGCTGGATATGATCGCCAGAGAAAGGAAGGGTGAGGTCGTAGACAGGTACGGGTACATTCTTCTTTGGAGCTTCAGGTTAAAAAGGTCATTAACTTCCACAGATCCTCTTTAGCTCTTTGAAAAATATTATTGTGGTAAATATTTAAACATATTTAGATAATGATTAATAATTAGGAGGAAAATTACTATTAATTACAGCTCTGGTGTTTGTACAGTCAGTAAATAACGATAATAACGATAATACAGTGATCCATTAAATCACTACTCTGCACCTCTAACACTGGAAGAGTCGACACATACCAGGCTCTGGTTACACCATATTCAAACATTCTACTGTGAGCAGGTGAATGTTAAATAGAGAACAGCAGCTACCACCAAAGACTCAGTCTTTGTAAACGATTAAAGGTAAAGGCTCATGACTATGTAACCAGCGCTGTGAGTGTATTGTCAATGAACTAGGGTCTTTAATCAACCACACAGTATTGTGAAAGGTTTTGTGGAATTTGTAGAAATCTCAGTCTGTGTAGGGCAGGGGTGTCAAACCAGATCCACGGAGGGCCGTGTGGGTGCAGGTTTTCTTTCCAACCACGCAGAAGCCACACCTCATTCCACCTGTTTTTAATCATTGGATCTAATCAATAGATCTTGACTTTCAGTAGTGTGGGGCTTTTGCATGGTTGGAAAGAACACCTGCACCCACACGGCCCTCCATGGATTTGGTTTGAGACCCCTGGTGTAAGGCAAGGGCAGAAGTGTCTGACCTTCAAGCCCTCAGATGACATTGCGTGAGAAGTAATCATGCTAATGTAAATAATATAGCCGCATAGGCCCTGAGTCAGCTGCTGCATCAAGAAATGCATCCTGAAACTCCTGTTGCATTGGTAGGAGTGGATCAGACACAGCAAGAAACACTAAAACACCACTACCACTGCGTTGGTGTCACTGCTGCTCTGAAAATGAGCCACTGCCCAAACCATACCTGCTCTGTGGGGTCCTGACATTGAAGAAACAAAGTTTTCAGAGCAACAGGTGGACTACAGTCTGTAATTGTATAACTATAAAGTGCTCCTCTGTGATCAGTGCAGCTGTGAGAATGGACAGTGAGTCAGAAGGAGGAGTTGGGTTAGAATGTTACGACAAACGACGGCTGCTTTGGAAATAGATGTGATAGAAAACACTGAAGCTAAACTACGGCAGAACAAAGTTTACTGAGTTATTAAAATAAAAGAGCAGTTTGTTCAGAGCAGGTTTGTTTACATTCACTGAGCTGAGCATTTTTACTCTCCTCAGATACCTTTTAAACAGAGGATATCCATTAGATCCATCCATATCTCTATCTCGCTCTCCCTCTCACACACCTTTTTTTTTTAATTGTTCTAGAGAAAACCTGCCCTGTGGTCCTGACCTTTGAAGAACAGTTTGAACAGGCGCTAACACGTTATAATTTGTATCTACTCAACGTTATTTGCCTCTTTTAAAGACTTTTTGTAAATCTGCACTGCTTCCTTTGCACTTCTGGGGTGTATGACTGGGTCAGGGTTGTTGTGCAGTGCTGATAATGTCTGCAGTGACAATGATCCTGTCTCTGTTTATCTAGAGGAGCAATTAGAAATGCATGTCAGATGCTGATGATTCTGGGACTGGAAGGACGGTCTGTGTATGAGGAAGACTTCGAAGCCCCTTTCTTAGAAATGTCTGCTGAGTTCTTTCAGGTCAGTGTCATTCCAGTGTAATTATTGGATGTAATTTAAATGCATATGTTACATGAGGGTCATTCTACATTACAGTGGCACACAGGGTACAGTGTGTTTAATGACTTATCATACAGTTCACTTTAAAATCACATTGGCCCTTATTCATCGAAGTGATGAGTCTTTCTACTTTCATCTTTATACTATCTTAAGTTATTAATCCACTCATAGGCATTAAAACACTTCAAAGTTTGTTCAGCGGGAGAAGTGCATTCATTGCTCATCCTCAGACTCTGCCTAAGAAAACAACCACAGGCTCACGAGCCTTTGAATTCCTTCTTTTTCTTTGGCTGACTACTGAAACATCTGCACGAGATAAGGTTTACTTCATGTAAATCATATGTAAATGAGGCACTGGGAGGAGATGGATGCTGGAAAGCACTGAACCTGACTGACCAACTGTGATCAAATCTTCAAATTGTACACCACAGACACGTTTGGTAATTAGTCAAGGAATGGTTCATATATACACAACGGATGGAGAAATCTGTGCTTGTTTTATGCAGATTTGCTAAGGATATTTTATAAAGATACTTACAAATACTGCAATTTTGTCTGATTTATTTCAACGTGTAGTGACTTAATGTTTTATGATTTATAACGTTTTAGTGAAATATTTAACTTATGCCACAGAACATGTGACATCACTCCTGGACAATACATTTCACAACATAAGTAAAAATCACAAATAACATTCTGAAGAAGTATAAAATCTTGGGTTCATTTAGGGACAGAACAAATAAAAAAAAAAAACATGTTTTATGTTATTATTCTTATTATAATCACATGGCTTTAATATTAAGGAATAACTCTTGCCTCCGCAGCAGGAGAACACCTTTAATCATTTTTGTCTAATGACATCTAATTGTAATATTTGAGAGGATTTCGAAAGTTTAGAATCACTGTAGGTTATGTAACACTTAATGGAGTATTTCAGGCCGAAACTGCAAGAGGAAGGCTAATGTGACAGGCTAATTTATAGTGATTTTTGTGCCATCTTAATAACATTAAAATGTTAACATATAAATGTAATTTCGTTATGTTAGTTACTTTGGGGAAATCCAACTCAAATTGATGCCATAAATAGTGACTTTCTTTTGAAGTGCATTAAAGCATTTCACAACAAAGATAAAAAAAAATGTAATATTTGTTTTGAATGCAGATGGAAAGTCAGAAGTTCCTGGCAGAGAACAGCGCCAGTGTGTATATAAAGAAGGTGGAGGCTCGAATAAACGAGGAGATTGAGCGAGTAATGCACTGCTTGGATAAGTCCACGGAGGAGCCCATTGTGAAGGTGGTGGAGAGAGAGCTCATCTCTAAGCACATGAAGACCATTGTAGAGATGGAGAACTCAGGCCTGGTCCACATGCTCAAGAACGGAAAGACAGAGGGTGGGGAAACTCTGGGGCTATTTTCATTCATAAATCTTTAAATGAACACATTCTCAGAAACGGTAATATAGCCAGTAAAGTATGATGGTATTTGTGATGATGCATCTTGTATTTGGGATCACTCTGGTTGGAAAAACTTTTTTTTTTTTTTCTTCTTTTTTTTTAAATTGGCAACTTTTTGTTCTTCTCTCATGTACTTTTTTAGTCTCAAACTCTTTCTCAATCCTTTTACTTTGTCTCATTTTTAATCTATTAACCTCATTCATTAATTTTTTCCCCTTTTTGTACAGATCTGGCATGTATGTATAAACTCTTCAGCAGGGTGCCAAATGGGCTGAAAACAATGTGTGAGTGTATGAGTCTATATCTGAGGGAGCAGGGCAAAGCGCTGGTGTCTGAGGAAGGAGAGGGCAAGAACCCTGTGGACTACATACAGGCAAGAAAGCAGCTAACCTCACTTAATACTGTGAACAATATATAAAGAATAACAAAGAAATATCATGTTCATTTTTTTCATCTCTTTCATGCAGGGTCTGCTGGACCTGAAAACACGATTCGACCGTTTCCTCCAGGAGTCATTCAGCAACGACCGGCTGTTCAAGCAGACCATTGCTGGAGACTTCGAATACTTCCTCAATCTGAACTCCCGATCGCCAGAGTACCTCTCCCTCTTCATTGATGATAAGCTAAAGAAAGGAGTGAAAGGAGTATGTTGTTCCTAAAGTTAATAATTGTTCATATTAAATACTTCAGAATAAAACATTATTCCTTATTTCTAAAAATAACATCAATATGTAATGATGAAGCTAAAGCTTTTTTTGAGTTGAAAGATGTTAAATTGCATTTACAACTAATATGTATGTCTATTTAGCCCTGGATTAAAAATAAAATCAAACTTTAATTTTGTCTTTGTTTTAGCTGACGGAGCAGGAGGTAGAGTCCATCCTCGATAAGGCCATGGTGCTTTTCCGCTTCATGCAGGAGAAGGATGTTTTTGAGCGCTACTACAAACAGCATTTGGCCCGGAGATTGCTCACAAACAAGAGTGTCTCGGACGACTCTGAGAAGAACATGATCTCCAAACTGAAGGTTCAAGCACATACTTTCTGACACTGCTTCTGAGGTTTAATCTCCATTAAAGGCAGACAGTACAATTAATAGTTTAACTCCAGATCTTTTGAGTCCTGTCTCTCGTCTGTGTTCATAACTGCATTTGCATTGCCATGTTGTGGCTGATTTCAAGGAGCTAAAGATAAGATCTAATTTATGTTTTAATCTTTTTCAAGATTTCAACCTACAGATTTACTTTTTATTTGCACTTTATTCATTCATTCATTATCTGTAACTGCTTATCCAGTTCAGGGTCACGGTGGGTCCAGAGCCTCCCTGGAATCACTGGGCGCAAGGCAGGAACTCACCCTGGAGGGGGCGCCAGTCCTTCACAGGGCAACACACACTCACTCACACACTCACACCTACGGACACTTTTGAGTCGCCAATCCACCTACCAACGTGTGTTTTTGGACTCTGGGAGGAAACCGGAGCACCCGGAGGAAACCGAAGCCCCCGGAGGAAACCCACGCGGACACAGGGAGAACACACCACACTCCTCACAGACAGTCACCCGGAGGAAACCCACGCAGACACAGGGAGAACACACCACACTCCTCACAGACAGTCACCCGGAGCGGGAATCGAACCCACAACCTCCAGGTCCCTGGAGCTGCGTGACTGCGACACTACCTGCTGCGCCACCGTGCCGCCCCTATTTGCATGAACTAACATGAACTAACATTAACCGATAAATCACATAAACATAATAGAAATAATACGAAGATAGCTGCTCTTGGGGCAGAGTTACTCATTGTTTGTATTTTTCTGTAAATAAGCCCAGAAGAATATGCCCTAGATTTGCTCCAGTACCGAGTTGAACTGGAGGGTGTAGTCACCCTAGCGTAGATGAACAGACTGTTGTTACTGTGTTGCAGACGGAGTGTGGTTGTCAGTTCACCTCTAAACTGGAAGGCATGTTTAGGGACATGAGCATCTCCAACACAACCATGGACGAGTTCCGCCAGCATCTGCAGTCCACAGGGGTAAGACACATTTAAAGAAGGAAAAAAACATGTTCATCGTCACTTTAATGACAATGATTTTAATTTCCCACAAGTGTAGAATTTTGTAATTAGGTCAATAAATGAACAAAGGTTTGATTATACAATAACAATATTATATTAAGTAAGTTTTTATTTATGAAACACGTTTTAACCCAAAGTGCATATAAAATGACAATATAAAACAATGATCAGTTTTCTGAGCCCAAAGTTTTCAATAAAAATTAGTTTTTAAGCCTAGCCTTAAAAGCATCAACAATGAGAGAAGACCTAATGTCCAAAGGTAGACTGTTCCATAGCCTCGGTGCAGCAGCAGCAAAGGCCCGGTCAACTTTGTGTTTCAGCCGAGACTGTGGCACAGTGTGCAGCCGCTGATTTGATGACATCGAGGCGGGGTCCTGTGACGCAAATCTCCTATGTAGGAGGGAGCCACTCCATTTAAGGACTCCATTTAAAAAAAAAAAAAAAAACATTTTAATCTGGATCCTATAGTGTACAGGAAGCCAGTGTAAAGATGCCTGAATAGGGGTAATGTGGTTCCTTTTTTTCATGCCAGTATGAACAATTTTTGGTTAGTATGCGCAGCCACTCTCTCTTTAATTTCACATTGATGATTAAATTTAGAAACTGTGTTTACTCTATAAAAGTCCAACTATATTTAGACTTCAGCTGGGCTTCCCTTGTGCATTTTAAAATTATGGAATAACACTCTTTACAGTCACAAATGCCTTCTATATATATATATATATATATGTGTGTGTGTGTGTATAAAATTAAATATATAAAATGAAATGTATTATTTTTGTTTCTCCCCGTGCTAATATTTGTCTCCTGTTGCAGGTGTCCCTAGGTGGGGTTGATTTAACAGTCAGAGTTTTGACTACAGGCTACTGGCCCACACAGTCTGCCACGCCCAAATGTAACATCCCCCCTTCCCCAAGGCATGCTTTTGAGGTTTTTAGAAGGTAATATATACATTCTGCTGTTGAACCACAATAGTACACTAGATGTTCAATCAGAATGCTTCACTGATGTATCTGAAGATCTCTGTGGTTATTTTTAAGAGGGAGTAGGTAGTACAGTGTAGCCAAACAGTACTGGTGAAACACTGCTAATAGAACTGATCAGTTTTTGAGCAATTGTTGACCGAGTCAGGTACGCCAGAGCATGGCACTGAACCCTTTGGAATGAGAAGCTGAATATATTGACATGAATGCTTGTGTATAAGCTGAGTGTACTGTATGCAGGTTTTACTTGGCCAAACACAGCGGTAGGCAGCTCACATTGCAGCACCACATGGGCTCAGCCGATCTCAACGCTACCTTCTATGGGCCTATTAAAAAGGTAAGACAGCTAAAACATTAATGTAAAGTCATGCAGGTGTATGAATATTTTCTAAGTATTCTCCCTGTTTCTACATTCACTGTCAATTTTCTCAGCTACACTGACCACACAGGAGTACTTTGTACTTCTACAGTTACTGTCCACCTTGTAGATGTAGAGTCAGAGACAGTAGCTCATCTGTCGCTGCACAGTGTGTGTCGCTCGTCCTCTAGTCCTTCATCAGTGACACAGGACGCTGTCGGCTGGATGTTTTTGGTCGGTGGACTGTTCTCGGTCCAGACACTGAGGGGTTTAAAAACTCCAGCAGCACTGCTGTGTCTGATCCACTCTACACCAGCACAACACACACTAACACACCACCACCACGTCAGTGTCACTACAGCGCTGAGAATGATCCACCACCACATCACACCTGCTCTGTGGGGAACAGGGAACAGGGGGAAAGGGGGCTATCGGAGTATGCAGAGCAACAGGTGGACACCAGTCTTTACTTATAAAACTCCTGTGTGGTCAGTGGAGCTGAGAGAATGGAGTGCAGAAAAAAGTAGGTTGTCATAATGTAATGGTTGATAGGTGCATCCACATGCAAAGGATTTTTATCTTTAAATATTGCAGTGTCATAAGTTGTTTATTGAAGTTGAATTGAAGTTACTGTTTCTTATGATTTTTTTTTTCTGTTCCCAATATGCCTTGTCTCTCTCTGTAGGAAGATGGGTCTGATTTGGGTGTCGGAGGAGCACAGGTAACAGGTTCTAACACAAGGAAGCACATACTGCAGGTGTCCACCTTCCAGATGACCATACTCATGCTGTTCAACAACAGAGAGAAATGCACCTTTGAGGTATACTTCATTTAGATGCTTTTACACTAGTCAAACTAACAATAGATAAAGAAAATTCAATAAATCCTCTAGGATCATTAGTGTGGTGTAAGAGATGAGTTTAAATGTTTTATACATCAACCCAAGTCTTTAGTATCAATGTCTGTTCTTGACCACACATTTGTGAACTCAAGTGTGTTCTTTTAGGCAAAGAAATTTCAAAGGACCTCAAAAAAGAAATGTTATAAACAAAAGCAATGGACTTCACCAACCCCAGCCGGGTAGTGTCCATTGTTAACGTAGGAGTAACTTTACTGTGAGGTTCAAATGCTCCTCGGTATGGTAGAACACTGTAAGAACATGGTATATCATTCTGAGAGACCAGAGAACACCAGTGTAACATCTACATGTTTCTCTTTCACTGTTCAGTGTCAGGGTTCACACGGTCAGACAAACACAGCAAAGGAACCTGTGTACAGAATGTTTCAAGGTGGAAACCGTTATTCTTTAGGGTGTACATTGGTTTTAAATATGGCCTGAGTGAGCTAGAAAAATACTGAAAGATCACTAACAATATGAACAATTCTTTGATGAACCTATGGACTCTGGATGGTGTCAGGACATTGTACAGGGAACGTGCAAACATTTGTCTGAGAAGTGAAGTCACCTGCAACAAGAAATTTGACGGTTATGTAACGAAAGAATGCATGAAATGGGAGCTTTGTTTGATTTGGAACTTAATCCAAGAAGAAATGTTGTGGCGAGACCCGAAGAATGGAGTTCATACAAGAAATCCCAGCAGCTTCACTGAATCAGTTTTGAAAGGAGGAATAGGACATAAATTCCTCCAAGTCACTGGTCAGGAATGATGAACTTTTACAGGAAACATTTGGCTGAAGCAGTTTCGGTTCAAAGGGATAACAATTGGTGAAGTAGTGTTGCTTTATTAATCCCTTTTGAGATTTTGAGTCTGAATTACACCCATCTGTGATAGTGAATACACACACACACACACACTCTGAGCAGCCATAAACCTCGCGTAGCTGTTGGGGGTAAAATGCCTTCAAGGGCACCTCAGCTGTGAATATTGAGGGGGGGGGTGAAACACATTTCCTTCTGGTCTCAAATCCACTTCTCTAATATTAACGTGTAAAGCAGAGACTCTCTGTTCTACAAGTAAAACTGTTACTTTGGATTCAATTTGAACAATAGACAAATGAAACCTATAAAACGGTGTTATTAGTTTTATTGGGTTCTCTTTATCTGATTTGCTCACATTTGAATTTAAGAATTTTAGGGAAGTGTTTTTGTTGTTTATTATACTGTAAACTAGGCTTGCTATTGTTTCATTGTTACTCTGTGTGATTGTATAGTTCACTGTTAACATTTCCTGAATACCATTTAAAATGTATTTCTTAATATGTATCATTTCCATTAACCATCCGTTATTGGTATCTATAATATTATTAGATGTAGAGGTACTGTTATTGTGGAACGTACTAAACGTTAGTATTTTGTTGATTGACTTAATTAGCTTATGTTTTCTAGTTTCAAGATTTGTTCCAGCACCAGCTTGTACACTCTGTTGTCTTTGAGCTGCTTGGCTGTTGTCTTAAATGGACACTGACCTGCTCAACCTCCTTCCTCTGCCCTGTAGGAGATCCAGCAAGAGACGGATATTCCGGAGCGAGAGCTGGTGCGGGCGCTGCAGTCTCTGGCCTGTGGGAAGCCCACACAGCGAGTGCTCACCAAGGAGCCCAAGAGTAAAGAGATAGAGAATGGACACATGTTTACAGTCAATGACCAGTTTACCTCTAAACTGCACAGAGTCAAAATCCAGACAGGTACGGTCACTACTGGTGCTGCAGGAGAGGGGGTGCTAGAGAGCAACAAACAGGCCATTTTCTGCTGATATTGTACAGCCTTGATTTAGTTTTTCAGGGCTCAGTCCTGGTTAGTTAATTAGGATTCAAAATCTTCAAGTGTCCAAGATAGAACAAAATGTGTAGCTTCACTATCACAGGGTTAAACAGCAGGAAGGGTTTCCGCTCTCTTTAAAAAGAATATTTCTTGGGGGGGAAATATCATGTATATGATAGCAGTTGTAAACAAGGATGATTAAGAAAATATTTTTAAAGCACACACACACGCATCTTTGTTTTGTGTGTTTGTTGTTTTCTAGTTGCTGCTAAACAAGGGGAGTCAGACCCAGAGAGGAAAGAGACACGACAAAAGGTGGATGATGACAGAAAACATGAAATCGAGGCTGCCATCGTACGCATCATGAAATCTAGAAAGAAGATGCAGCACAATGTCCTTGTAGCAGAGGTAAGTTTAACAGCCACATTTGAGTATTATCAGTTAACTGTGCTTCCACTTTACTGGACTTAGAAATATATACATAAAAATATCTAAAAGTTCTTATACTCGGCTGCAAGAAATATTCAGTAATATTAAATTACTTCAAGTAATTAAAATATTGAAAATCTCACATATTTCTTTGTGAGAAAGAAAAAAAAAAAGATTTGCAAGTTACAATTTGTCACAACAGCATGTAGAAGCCTGGTCTGAAGCATGTTCTCAGTTAAGTTTATTACTGAGAATGAATCAGCAAAGCACAATAACACCCACTGGGGAGCAGTCCCTAAACATGTGGATGTTTTTAAGAGCTCTGTGTGTTGTGCTAAATGAGTGCAAGCGTGTGTGTGTGTGTGTTACATCCCAGTTCCGTGACTTGTTTCATGTTTTGTGTTAAAAAGTGGTAAAAATGTGTTGTTCGTTATTTGAATTGTAGTTGAATATGTTTGTTTTTCTACATCGTTCGCTGTTGTTCAACCAACATAGAGTTTGCTAGAATGTGCAGGGTCCCTCACTTAGCATTTTAAGTAAATATTCTATAAAAATAATGATTTGTGCTGTTTTTAATTACCTTTATAGCGAGATGTTTTATTAATAAGCAAAACACATTTACACAGTAGTGTACAAACAATACGTGATTACAGTGAATATTATTACACTGTATAACAGGTAGTAAATCAGTTGTTTTTGACCAAAGCCTTGTCAGAAACATTTGTTACGACCCCAGGGAACTGTGTTAACGCGGGAAAGAATTCTGTCCCCGTTAAGCCCCGCAGACACTGTGCAATTTCAGATGTCAGCTCAGAATACACACTTGAATTTAGGAGGAGGACAGTGCTCTTCCTTCACTCCCACTACCCCCAGTTTTCCTGCTGCTCATGGGAATCAAACCAACGACCTTTCAGTCCTAAGCCCTCTTCTCTAACCGTTAAGACACGTCACCCTCACACTGCAAGTCAAACGACAGGAGATGGATTTGGGTTTCTGTGTTATTCCTGAGTGCATTGTCTCAGTGTGTGTGTCTGTAGTGTAATTATTTTTTGCAATCCTCATGCTCTGATTTGTTTCCTGTTTTATCAGGTGACCCAGCAGCTGAGGGCACGGTTCCTGCCCAGTCCTGTGGTGATCAAAAAACGCATTGAAGGACTTATAGAGAGAGAATATCTGGCACGAACGCCAGAGGATCGCAAAGTCTACACATATGTGGCGTAGACGAGTATCTGCCAAGAGAGGAGAGAGTGAAAAGAGAAGTTAAAAAAAAAAAAGACTGTTGTTCGCATGGACTGGACGTTTTAAAGGTGAAATCTAGGAAGCAGGTTTTTGTTTTTCCTTCAGAACAAAACACAAAGCAAACAAATAACACAAAGGATCAGAAATAAAAAGCAAAGTAAATTATAAAACATCCATTAAATGTTGTAGATTGTTTTAATTAGGCCACCACTCCCACTCTTTTATGGATCGCAGTCATCGACGGATCTGGCTTCCAGCTCTTCACTGGATTTTTCTTGTAGAGATTGTCCCTCAAGAGAAAATAATCCCTTGGGAAAAATGTGAATGCACCACATTTTTTTTTTTTTTCAAATAATGTGTAAAAACAACATGAGTTATTAAAAACATCAAAAAACAGCGATATGTGGATTGCTGAAGAAAAAAAAGGAATAAAATGTTGATACTGAAACACGTTCTCAGTCGTATAATGAAGGTTTCCATGGCAACTCAAGGCCTCTACAGAGTGAGAAGCCTGAAGACGTCATCACAGTTTCATCTAGGGTTTATTAAACACATCCAGATCGTCATAGTCCTTGGCGCTAGGAGAGGCCTGAATCATTTATCACAATGAAATCCATATAAGCGTCATCTGAAAACACTTGTTTATCTGAAGGTACTGAATGTGTCTGAGCACAGGTCAAATGCAAATATTTCAACATCTAAAATTAGTGTTCCAGAATCTACTGCCTGTTTCCAAAGCGGTGTTTATCAGGTAAAAGAGGCCAAAATTTAAGCAGCAACACTAAATTTGTAAAATAAAAAAAATTAAAAAAAAACTTTATTAGTTTTGAAAAACAATAAAGGACAGTGATTTTATTTTATATTAATTAACATAACATTTTTTTTGTTTCTCCTGTAACTTTTTATTGAAGGTTTGCTCAGAGCCACACAACTCTCACATTTAAATACATCTGAATGTGTGATGGATAAATAAGGAGTGTGTAGAGGCTGAAATCAATAAAGACTGAAAGCTTTGCCCACAGAATACATTAGAATTTTATAAAAATCAGGGTTTGTTGCCAGGTTTGTATTGATTTTTAAAATAATATATTATCATGGCTCTGAACACTAGGATTTGAAATGTATTAAAGTGCTTTTCAAGCAACGTAACTAGACCTTCATTTCCTGAATGAACTACCGTGCTTGAAAAAATGTCAAAAATAGCTGTGTTTATTACTAAGGTGTCACTTGGCAGTTGCTTTGGTTTTCCAGGTCTTTGTTGTCCATTACAGAGAGCGAGAACGTATTTGTGGTGTGTATGGTGTATCGTATTCCGTGTGTGATGGGTCTAGTGAGTGCTTTGTCTCAGAATTATTTCTAATTGTCTGTGTTCTGTTGCACCATTTAAAGAGGAATGGGGGAATAATGCACCATCAGATACATTTAGGCACCTTAACATTATGGCTTTAGTCAGGGAACACTTTAGCAACACAGCACAACAACAAACTAGCTATACTTTAGCAACCACCTAGAATATCTAAACCATAGCAACAGCCAGGCGTCCTCGTACTGGGGGCTGGCTTAATGACCTAACGGGAGGCTACATCCTGAACAACATGGGGCACCGCTATCAAAACCTAGGCATCACGGGCAAAGTCTAAATCTGGTCAAACTGCTAAGACGGGCTAAAGCCTGTAAAGCCTGGGGCACTGGAGCCAAAGCTGCACGCGATTGATCTGCTTTAATATCCACTGAAACAGGCCGTCTCTCTGTGGCACCCATGGAAGATGTCGGCGCTGCCGGATCTTCGACAGAAGTAGGCCGCAGCCCAGCAATGACGCTCACAGAGGCCACGCAGGCAGGTGCTTAAATGACATCCAGGGAGACAGCAGTTGACATTCTAGTGCTCATTGGAGCACTGGGTGGCACTGTGGGAACGGCACTGATTGCCTGGTGCTCACTGGAGCAGTGGACATCATTCTGGGATCCAGCGTTGTGTCAGAGCTCTCAGGAGGACTGCGCTGCGCTGTGGGGCATGGTACTGGGTGTTTAGTGCTCTCTGGAACACTGGCTTGGCCGTTGCTCTCTGAACAGCTTACAGACAATGAATGAATAATATTTCAATAAAAAACACCATGTGCATGTTATTTATTAGTCTTTTACAAACTGTAAAACTAACTATATGTTCTCTATAATTTCTCTTTCCCAACAGATTGTCATCGGTTGTCTTCCCTGATAACAGTTACATCCCCTGATTAACCAGGCCGGGTGTTTTATTTATTTATTGTTTGGGGGTTATGGTTATTTTCTATTTTAAAGACAAATGAAGACATTTTCCCTTAATTTAATTTCTTTAGTTGTGACAAACTCCACTGTGGACCGGAGTTGCCGAAAGGAGAAGAAGAAGAAGACTGTGGCAAATTCCCAGAATCTGTGTTCCACACTGTGGTTATGACATAATAGCTGCTAATCACATGTTATTCACTAAATGCAGACAATACTAGGTGGCAAAAAAAAAGCATTGAGTTGTTCTTCATCATTAAACCCTATGTTTCCTGCCTATTGCCACAGGAGAGCAGATGCTCATTGTGTCCATTAATAATACATGAGTCTTTGTAGAAAAGTGCATGTGGCTTTGGGTAAATATGAGGAAGATCCTTATTACGTGACTTTTTTTGCATTATTTATAACACTTTTCAGAACCACTAAAATGGATCCAGATCTGTGCTGTAACCACAGAACACAAACAGTGAGGGACTATCTACTGTAGAGTGTTTGATTTTTATTTAATTACCGTTCTGTGGCCAAATATCTTTTCTTTTTTTTAATCTGGAAGTGGAGATTATCTGAGGTAATGCTGAACATCCAATAATATATCAGTAAAGCTCACTGAAATCTAGATTGTTTCACTTGTAATAACAACACAATCAAAATGAGTCTGAGGCATTTGACCAAATGTTTTCCTTTTTTCTTGACCTTGGTAACTTCCCACAAACACACACACATTCACAGTGTGTGAGGGACACATTGGAAGAAGAGACGACTCGAGCCAGACGACTGTATCTGCTCCTGTCCAGCATCATCTAGTGGAAGTCTGGCATCGCCGTGGCAACCACTGAGACAGATGCACAGAGCTGGAGGCAGTTAGAGCGCTGTTCCACCACACCTCTGCTAAACAGAGCTAATGCTACAGATTAATGTGATTTAAAATTGGCTGGACTAGAATCCCAGAGATTAAAAAGATTTATAGGCCAGGTGGTGCCCAAAGAGCTGCTGAGCACAGGCAAGGTCTCAAACACTTTCAAATAAAGGATGACTAACTAGAATTTCTAAATTAGAAAGATACCCCAGCACAGGTTTGGATCCTTTTATCTTCTAGAAGCCTCTTCTGACTGAAGTTTGTAACCCAGCTTAAAAAAACATTGAAAACAGGGTAAAATGTTGCATCAGCTAAAATCTAGAGGTACGTGTAAAGCCAGCATTAATTATGTAACTTCTGAATATTTGTTCTTACTTTCAGAGGCCAAACAAACAAAATCTTGAATTTCTCCTGCGCTCCTGTGTGGTCAGAGTGGTTGATCAAATGGACAGTGAACGTAGGAACAAGGTGTGTGTTTCCTAATCCCGTGATCAGGGCGGATCATACAAATGTGTTATTAGACGACATTCAGTTATGAGTTCATTCACTGGGAGTGTCCACCGCGTCTGAATGAATCACCGAGAAATGACCCATGGGCTGAGCTTTAGCGCACACCTCTGTCACCTGCTGTCTCTCTCCAGACGACACACACACTTGCTGTGATCTTTCAGGTTCCATAGAGCAGTGTGGAGAGTGAGTGTGTGGATAAAGGTCATCATCATTACTCTGTTCAGACTCAGCTGCCTCCAGCAGTCGCCCTGCGGTGCTCAGTGTCACCCGTTGCTTGGCAACTGCCTGAAAAAAGAACAGAAGCGTTTGTGTCTCTGCCTGCGGGAGGTCACGCCCTGCACTTCCGGCAGCTTTGGGCGATATTTGAGTTAATGGGGGAGAAAAAGCCAAAACAGAATACAACACTCCATACTTTTGTGCTTTTCTTACCTTCGACACTGAAGATGTGGTTTGGTTATTACAAAAATAACCTAATCCCATTCACTGGATTAGGAACACCTCCTTGTATCTACACTCACTGTCCATTTTATCAGCTGCACTGGTGCGAGAGGATCACAGCAGTGGATCAGGCACAGCAGCTCTGCAGTGACACTGACGTGGACAATGTGTGTCGGTCGTCCTCTAGTCCTTCATCAGTCGGCTGGATGTTTTTGGTTGGTGGACTCTTCTCAGTCCAGCAGTGACACTGAGGGGTTTAAAAACTCCAGTAGCACTGCTGTGTCTGGTCCACTTGTACCAGCACAACACACACTAACACACCACCACCACGTCAGTGTCACTGCAGAGCTGATATGTCTGATCCACTGCTGTGATCCACTCGCACCAGTGCAGCTGATAAAATGAACAGTGAGTGTAGATACAAGGAGGTGTTCCTAATCCAGTGATTGTTCAGTGTATATTTTACCTGTTTTAAAGTAAAGTCACCATGGCCATGAGGTGTAGTTACATAATTACAGAATAGTATGTGGAACCCCTGGGCTCCTCTAACATGCAAAAGTACATTGTACAACAACAGGTGTCTTCCACATTTACCTCATCCGAGGCAGTTTTTTCTTCTACATGTTACATACATACATACATACATCTTTTTTTCAAAGAAGCCCAGACGTCTCTGTCCCTTGCAACATCCACCAATTCCTCCTGGGGGATCCCAAGGCGTTCCCAGGCCAGCCGGGAGATATAATCCCTCCAGCGTGTCCTGGGTCTACCCCGGGGCCTCCTTCCAGTTGGACGTGCCTGGTATACCTCCAGTGGGAGGCGTCCAGGAGGCATCCTGATCAAATGCCCAAACCACCTCAACTGACTTCTCTCAATGCGAAGGAGCAGCGACTCTACTCCGAGCTCCTCCCTAGTCACTGAGCTCCTCACCCGATCACGGAGAGTACACCCAGCGATCAGTCGGAGAAAGCTCATTTCGGCCGCTTGTATCCGTGATCTTGTTCTTTCGGTCATTACCCAGAGCTCCAGACCATAGGTGAGAGTGGGAACGTAGACTGACCGGTAAATTGAGAGCTTTGCTTTATGGCTCAGCTCTCTCTTCACCACAACGGTGCGGTACAGTGACCGCATTACCGCTGCACCTATCCTACGGTCTATCTCACCATCCCTCTTACCATCACTCGTGAACAAGAACCCGAGATACTTGAACTCCTTCACTTGGGGCAAGTCACTCCTTACCTGAAGGGAGCATGCCATCTGTTTCCGGGAGATAACCATGGCCTCAGACTTGGAGATGCTGATCCGCATACCCACCGCTTCCCACTCGGCTGCAAACTGCTCAAGTGAACGCTGGAGGCCTCCGTGCGAAGAAGCCAGAAGAACAATATCATCCGCAAAAAGCAGAGATGCCACCTCCTGGGCTCCTCGACGGAAGCCCTCCTGCCCCAGGCTACGCCGCGCCACCCTGTCCATGAATATCAGGAACAGGAGTGGAGATAAGGCACAGCCCTGACGGAGTCCAATGCCCACAATGAACATGCTTGACTTACTACCAAGTATGCGAACACAACTCATACTCTGAGAGTACAAGGACCGTACGGCTCACCGGAGCGACCCTGGCACCCCATACTCCCGGAGCACTTCCCACAGAATCTCTCGGGGAACACGGCCACATGCCTTCTCCAAATCCACAAAGCATGTGTAGAGTGGAGTAGCAAATTCCCACGCCCCCTTAATCATCTGTGAAAAAGTAAAGAGTTGGTCCATAGTTCCACGGCCAGAATGAAATCCGCATTGTTCCTCCAAAATCCTAGGTTCGACTATCGGACGGATTCTCCTTTCCAGCACCTTGGCATAGACTTTCCCCGGGAGGCTGAGAAGTGTAATGCCACGATTATTGGCACACTTTCTCCGGTCCCCTTTTTTGAAAATAGGAACCAACACCCCGGTTTGCCAATCCAAAGGCACCGTTCCCGAGGTCCATGCAATATTGTATAGGCATGTCATCCAAGACAGCCCCACAGTATCGAGTGCCTTCAGTAACTCTGGGCGAATCTCATCCACTCCTGGAGCTTTGCCACTGCGAATCTTTTTCACCACCTCAGTGACTTCAGCCAAGGAAATGGAATCTGACCCCCCAGACACTTCTGGCCCTACCTCCTGCACAGGAGGCATGTCTCTCGGGTTAAGGAGTTCCTCAAAGTGCTCCTTTCAACTCCCAACAATACGCTCAGTCAAGTTCAGAGTTTCACCATCCTTGCTGAGCACAGCTTGGACAGTGTCCCCCCTCCCCCTCCTGAGCTATCAGAGTGTTTTCCAGAACCTCTTTGAGGCCGCCCGGAAGTCATTCTCCATGGCCTCTCCAAACCATTTCGCCTGCCGGTACCCATCCGCAGAATCGGAAGTTCCCCGAGCTAGCCAATCTTAAAAAGCCTCCTTCTTCCGCTTGACAGCTTCCCTCACCCCCGGTGTCCACCAACGGGTTCTTGGGTTGCTGCCATAACAGGCACCGACAAGCTTTTGACCACAGCTACATGCAGCCACTTCCACGATGGAGGTCCGGAACAGTGTCCAGTCAGACTCCATACCCCCTACCTCCTCCGGAACATGTTCTCTTGGAGGTGAGAGTTGAAAATCAATCCGGACAGAGTCATCTGCCAGCTTTTCCCAGCATACCCTCACTATACGTTTGGGTTTACCAGGTCTGTCCGGCAGCTTTCCCCGCCATCAGATCCAACTCACCACCAGATGGTGATCGGTTGACAGCTCAGCCCCTCTCTTTACCCGAGTGTCCAAAACATACGGCCTCAGGTCAGAAGACACAACCACAAAGTCGATCATTGACCTTTGGCCCAGAGTGCTCTGGTACCAAGTACACTTATGAGCAATCTTATGTTCGAACATGGTGTTTGTTATGGACAAACCATGGCTAGCACAGAAGTCTAACAACATCACACCACTCGGGTTTAGATCAGGCAGTCCGTTCCTCCCAATCACTCCTCTCCAGGTTTCCCAGTCATTGCCAACGTGAGCATTGAAGTCCCCCAGTAAAACAACAGAGTCAGTGCATGGAATCCCCTCTAGAACTCACTGCCTCCAAGAAGGCCGAATACTCTGAGCTGCTGTTCGGTGCATACGCACACACAACAGTCAAAGTTTTCCTCTCTGCAAGCCGGAGCCGCATTGAGGCGACCCTCTCATTTACTGGGACAAACTCCAGCTGTACAGGCGCCAGCCGGGGACTTGTGAGTATCCCCACACCCACTCGGCGCCTCTAACCCTGTGCAACTCCTGAGTAGGAGAGAGACCAACGGCTATCGAGGAGTTTGGTTCCAGAGCCTACACTGTGTGTAGAAGTGAGCCCAACTATATCTAGCTGATATCTCTCAACCTCACGCACCAGCTCTGGCTCTTTCCCCCCCAGTGAGGTTATGTTCTACGTACCAAGAACCAGTTTCCGCTGACAAGTTCCACGACGCCAGGGGCCCCTCCGCCCCCGCTCTGTGCCCGATGGGCATTGCACCGCACCCCTACTCTGGATCCTTCCACGTTGCCATTTCGGGCTGAGCCCGGCCGGGTTACGTGGGCTGCCCGGCCACCAGGCGCTCGCCGTCGGACACTACCCCCAGGCCTGGCTCCAGGGGTAGGTCCCGGTAACCCTCTCCCGGGCAGGGTACACTGAGTTTTAATGGGTGTACTCATAGGGATGCTTTTGGATCATGTTTGTCTGGATCTTCACTCCAGACCTGTTCGCCATGGGAGACCCTACTGGGAGCTAACAGCTCCCGACGACATAGCCCTGGAGGTCATGAGACCACTCAAGCCCTTCCGCCACGACAAGGCCTTGATCCAGGAAGGGTCTTCTACATGTTGTAGGTTGCAATTCAGTGGGATTGTGCCAGCAGCATTCTGATTGGCTCTCTGCCTCCTTCTACATGTCATGTCAAAATGGCAGACTGTGATTGGTCCTTTTGTATGTCAGTCAGGTTTCTTTTCCTGCAGCAGTAGGCAGTTACTGGTCACGTTTAGGTGACAAAAGGCACCAGGCTCTGACAACGTGAGGCTACTGCCACAGTCACGTTCCGAATAGAACTGAGTTGCACAGTGTACTTTGAGCAGAAAAGTGGTTGCTGTTGAATTGTATTAATCTGAATGACAAAGAAAGTTGGATTCTAACAAAAAGCATTCATCTTCTGGTTCTTTTGAATAAAAGATGAGCAGAAATTAAGTTACTTTTATAAAAGTGAATCTATCCTTCCAACTCATGGGTCTCTTTTTCCACAGTGGAGTCAGACACGTTGTGAAAACAAAGTCACCAGGACACAGACAGGGAAGTCTTTTACAGAAGCTGTAATTTACTCAGCTTTGATGTAATTATAGCTGCACAGTATATAATTGCATAAATGTAATAACTGATTTTGAAACCAAATGCTTCCTAATACTGGAGATTAGTCTTTCAAAACTGAAGTTTGTTTTGGTATCTAAAAGTCCTTCACAGGGCAACACACACTCACACCTACAGACACTTTTGAGTCTCCAATCTAACTACAGTGTATATATATAATAAACTTAAAAAAAAAAAGAAAAATTTATAAATGAATAAAAGACTGCCTCTTTGCTTTGGGCCATTCACCAGTGGAACTTTGTTCTATACGGTGACCCAGCTCCATCCTGTGATATCTGTGATTATCTGGAGTGGCTTTTACGACCCAAAACTAATCATCCAATATCAGTGCCTGGTATCACTAAATATACTGTGGCTGAACACCATCAAGGAAATATATTACACATAGCATGGATACTGATGAGAACCACACAGGATTTTCCTCTCTTTGTACTCTCTGTATCTGTGTTTATATGACTGCAGTAAAAATGTCCAGCAAAAAGAACAGTTTCTTGAAGTTATCCATAGCAATATGTGTGGTGCGTTCTGGCGGACAAAAAGTCTCATTTATATAGATTTAACAGTAAAATAACATCCCAACCACATTATTGCTTCTGTAAACCAGAAGCAGGGAAAGACACAAAGTCCAGTGTTCGTTCGGTGTAGAATATTGTTAAAGATTCAGGAAATCCAGAGAAATCTCAAAAATATTTGCCTGTTAAATACAGGTTTAAGAAAATCAACAAATCAGATTCATGTTTTTAATTAATTTTGAGGGGGGAAAAAAACAAAAGCTTTAACTGAAATGGGATTCGCTCATTTTATAAATGAATATGCATAAACATATCTGTCTTAAATAAACTAAATATGTAGATGATGTGCTTTATTCCAGCAATGAGTCAGATCAGTTATGGACTGTAAAAATACAAAGGTTACTTATAAGCTAGTGCTTTTCTGCTTTATGGAACAGTAATGGGGCTTATTCACACCACACATTCACACTCTGAGATGCAGTGGCCTGTGGTGTCTATTGTAACAAGAAACTGACTTTACCCCACGACAATGTGGGAGTTAGGGATTTCACACTGAGGGGCAAAGTCCTGCAGATATTCAATAGATGTCTTATGTCACAACGTCCAAAAAAAAAAAAAAAGGAACAAACATTAAAACTTCTGAACACAAGTAAAAACAGAAGGATCTGTGTAAGGTTATAAACTGTTGAAAAAAATGGGGAATCAAACAAAAGTCAGTGTATGTGTGGAGCGTTTAGAGAAACAATCACCCCAAAGCAGATATATATTGTGTGACACTGTGAGCAGGTTTTGTACATGGCCACATTCCCTTGATCCATAATCTCTACAGAGACTGTGCACAAGTCCCACAATGTACACGTGTTTACTGTAGTACTGCTACCTCTCGCCCCCTATCGGCCACAGAATGGGAGCACTCCAGTGGAATTTCATACGTGTTGTTAATTGATCCTCTAATGCTATAGGTTTGTTGGGTAATACCTTTGATTTGATCTGATCTGACCAATAATTCATTTGCATATTTGATGTAATGAGCTTACGAGATAAAATTGGAACAAATGCGTTTATGTTCTCAAAGGTTTATAGGGAATGTAAATTATTATCTCTTTCAAATAATAGATTAGGCTCAGGAAACGTTTTAATTGTTTGTTTTCAAAGCAACAGAGTAATGGGGGAAACGACGTTTCATTTGGTTAGCGGGATTTTGTTTAAAAAAATAATCTACACCTCGAATCAGGGAATTTCATAAACCGAGAGTCAATTCCAAAGCTTTTGACTCCATTGCTTCAACACACTGAAGTTTGCCCACAGCTTGAACGAAAATAACAGCCACCCACTGTTTACGTCCGTGTTTTATTTGGACAAATGTGAGAACAAGGTAAAACCTTTGTTTTATGGAGTTTGTGTCGATATGTACGACATGGTAGTTTTATGCAAATTTTATATTTGTAAAACCCGAGGACTGACCGAACGTTTTGAGTTTTTCACACAACTCCAGTGGTCTTACGCTGAAGGGTTGAATTGTCTTGAATTACTAATGTGACCTGACCTAATTCCATATATGACATACGCAATTCCATATACATATTACATGTTTATTAAATTATTATATCGCACAACATTATATTTCTTTATAAAAAAAAAAAGTTAGCTACTTAGGTTTCCTTGTAAACATCAACAATGTTTAAATAAACACATTTTATGCGATTATCTTTTATTTTTATGTTTGTATATTTTGGAGTTGACTCTTGGAATCGAGTTTCCTCACGGAGTCGATTCTGTCATTTCTGAAGCGTGAAGCCCGAACCGGGGTCAGTTTAGCACCTGTGAGAGAGCCCCGTGCCGGGAAACGATAGCCCGCTCCGCCAATCACCGCGAAGAGAGCTTCTTCACCAGCCAATCACAGGGTGGGAGAGCTTCACTACCAGCCTATTACAGGGCGTGGGGGCGCGCCCTGTCGGAATACGTGTGGAAAACAAAAAATAAATAAAAAATGCAGTCGGAATGGCCTCGCCGGGGAGGAGCCTTTTGTGGAGAAGACAGTGCAGTGTCCAGCGGAGTCCACGCCAGACGTCAGGGCGGATTACTCCTCAAACTTTTAACCCTCGGCTCCAAACATTCGCCTAGTTTCAGAATGGTAAGTGCCTGCTCTTCCTGTTACCGCGGAAAGGCGCTGAGGAGATAATATTCACATTAATAGAAAGATAGTCTCCACGGCTGCACCTGTTCCTACCAGGTGACTTTCATGTTTACATTCAACTCCTTTCACAGTTCGACTCACTCGCTTTCTTCGATGAATTCTTTGTTTGACATTACATTGATCGGAACATTTACCGAACCATAACATTATCTTGTGTCACTTTCAGTCATTTAACCTTAGTCAACTTTATGAAGGTGTCGCTTCCTTGTATCCGGCAGAACAGGTTCCATCGTTTACCCTTAAAAATCTCCACAGGGGGCAGTGCACTTTCTGAAATAGCCTTTATTTCACAACGGACTATTCCTTCGACTTCAGAATTCAATGTCCATCATTAACTTTAGACTTCCTATGGCGCGAAGACTTTAAAAACTTTTCAGACGTGGTCGTGAAGTGTGTAACTAACAGCTAAAGTTAAAAATGTACATTTTAAGTCTCATTTCCCACAGTTAAATTCTTTCTGAATATTGCTGTATTATAGATTTTATAGATGACCTGTATTACAGGTAATGTCACAGCTCCAGTGTCACACTCAGGTGTGTACTCCACAGGTGTGTGTGGGTTGGTAGGTGTCGGGATAGTGGTATAGTGTTGGCTATACAACAGTATCCATAGGAATGTGAGAGTGTGTGATGCTCTGTAATGCACCGGAGCCCAGTCCATGGTGTGTTCCTGCTTTACACCTGGTGTTTCCAGGTAGGCTCTGGACCCACCTTAGTCCTGAACGGGTTAAAGCAGCTACAGAATATGAATCTTCAGCCAAACTGTCCATTCTAGTGACCATATACTGCATTAACATTTTTCGCTTATAATTTTGAGGTTTTATAAAGAACAGACGTCATGAGTTTTACATAATGACCTTTCAACCTTCTTCAAGAATTTGTGTTGCTTCCTCACGAGAGCGAGAAGTAAACGATGAAAATAAATGAGCCGCGTTCTGATTGTTTCTTTGCTCTGCCTCATTCACAAAGCAGTTCGGACTGGAACAGTCAGCGCAGCCTCAGTGTGAACGAGTTAAACCTCTCTGCAGGTGACTGATGTATTAATGTGGACTTTAAATCCAAAAACACAGAGTATAAGTTGTGTGCTACTTTTTCAAATTTTGAACATTTTAAATACTCTTTCTAGAAAAGACGAGACGTGCAACGTGTAAAAAAAAAAAAAAAAAACAGTATGTAATTAAGAATAACATAGAGACAATGTCTCACATGTTGTAACAGAAATTGTAGTTTTTCTGAAGAACTTTTGCCCATTTTGAATATGATGCCAGTAACAGCTTCTTAAAAAGTTGCGAAGAGGCAGAAGGCATCCTGTAAAATTGTGTCATTTTATGAAACAAAAAATAACACAATTAGGAACATGTCAGTGACATAATTGAATTTAAAAAGTGCATCTCAGAGTGATTAAGTCTTTTAGAAGATGGAGTGGTTTTAAAACTGTGAAAGATTTCTTTGGCACATTGTGAAACAATTCAAAAATAGTTTCAAGTTTCCCACATTTTACAGAGTAACAGCATGGGGCCTTCTTTGTCCACAGCACGTTATACAATGAGAATCCAGAGAAATCTCTATAGTCAAGGGACAAGGCCCAAATCTAATGTCTGTGTGTGACATTAACCCTCGGTGGCAGTGTATTAAACACAGACAGGTTTCTCCAGTGCAGATCACTGTCTCTGAGCACAGTCCATCACTGCGTCCACAAATGCAAGCAGAAACATTCGTGTCGCCACAGTCTTGGGGCCTCAGCTCATTTAAGACTGAGGTGAAGGGGAATGTCTGATGAATCTAAATGTAAATTATTTCATGGACATTGTGGCTGCTGCCTTCTCTGAGCTCAAGGGGAGAAGGACCACCCATCAATGTGTTGGATTTTATTTTCTTATGATTCTTAATGTTACACAGTGCTGTGTACGTGGTGCTTAACAGAGCTCTTTAACAAACATTCTCTGCACACGTGAGCACAATCCTCCCGTGCTTAACAAACCAGCAGGTAGCTGTGTGTGTGCGCGCGTGTGTGTGTCTCCAAACAATAGAAGGAAAAGAAAAAGAGCACATCACAGCTCTGAATAAAGGAAAAGAGAGGAAGCAAAGCTGGGAAACGCATCCTTTCAGTCCCAGATTAGGAACTTTTAGAACTTGTTTATTAACATATTCTGCATTGTGTTATGTACCTTTTGATTACACCTGGTGTATGATGTAGAATCTGGTACATGTTTTATCTTTTGATGCATAAAGTTAATATTTAAAACTTATAATAATTAAAAACAAACCAAGAGAAATCTATAAAGGGTGGTTTATTAGGAATGAGGAATTCTATATGAGCTCTAATAATAGCACAGTAGTCTATAACACTCAGTTCTGAGTGTGTAGAGCTGTGTTTAAATAAAGTATAATCAGTTCGAGGTGAAAGTTGTTATGTGGTTTTAGAAAAATGGGGAAGAGTTCCAGTGTGAAAGTGGAACAAAACCTATGCATCACTTTTCTGTGTTTTCTTCAGAATTGGTTTTCTACCTCGTCCTCTGTGGAAAATTCTTTTCTAGTTCACGTTGGTCTAGAACCTGTCGCTTATAAAACGCCAAAATGAACTCAACTGAATAAAAAAGATAATTATATTTTGAGCAAAAAACACTCTGTAACAGTGCAGAGTCAGTGCTTCTTTTTTCTATTCACCAGATGTTCCCCAGTTTCTCCACCAGCTGAATCAGGGTTTATTCATTTAGCAAAATCCTGCATCTTCTGCAGCTCACCGGAGGGAGGCTGACTTACTCGTGACTAATTGTAATTTATCATTAATCCCCTCCTGACGTATCCTTGTGTTAAGCGTTTCTGTGCGGTGGAAATGTGTAGAGCTACACAGTAACTCAGCTGTGATGAATGGGGGGATGAGTATTACTGCTCTGATGAGCTCATTCTGGAGGTTTGTTTACACCTGCTCACGTTCAAGCAGTGTACTTAAAAACAGCTTTTATTTAAGTAAAAGTTCTTTAAACAAAAAGTTTTTTAAAGGCAACATCAATGAGTTTGGGGAACTGTTGTTTCTCTGGTTTGTTTGTGTTCAGAAGCTCTGTTTTTTTAATGTGAAATGTTATATTTCATGGGAAAACATGGTTGTTTACTTTCATGCAGTTAGCGCTCTCCTGAATTTAGAGTCAGTTCCACCTTAAATAATGTAACTGTAACAGCAGAAATAAGTCAGAGTTACCCCCCTATGGAGCAGGAACAGAGCAACATCCTCATCTCTAACTAAATTTGGAGGTCTCTCTGCAGGGGGCAGTCATCCCCGGAGCCCAGGGAGCAGTTGTGGGTTCGGTGCCTTGCTCAAGGGCCCCTCAGCCGTGGATTGAGGAGGAGGACAGTGCTGTTCCTTCACTCCCACCGCCCCCAGTTTTCCTGCCGCTCGTGGGAATCAAACCAAAGACCTTTCAGCCCTCTGCTCTAACCGTTAGCTGCCCACTGAATATAATGTTTATGATAGTGTTCAGACTCCTGACATCTTTTGCATGTGTACGTCTGTAGTCATGCCTTCATCACAACCTGTGTTTATCTTTATAATCAATTTGTGTGATTCCTCTCTCTGTTCTGTGTGTCCTGTAGATGCGTTTTCTGCTGCTCTTCAGTCGTCAAGGGAAGCTTCGGTTGCAGAAGTGGTTCTTGCCGTTGCCTGAAAGAGAAAAGAAGAAGATCATTCGGGATATGACCGCCATGGTGCTGGCGAGAAAACCACGCACATGTAACTTTCTGCACTGGAGGGACCTGAAGATTGTCTATAAGAGGTGAGGTGAGGTGGAGTTATCTGTTAAACTAAAAAAAGATGACTACTTTTATTGTTGCGCTCACACAGCAGTTAGAGCCGCGTTCCAGTTGTCAGAGTTTACTTGTGATTGCTCCTCTTCAAATGCATTTCTTTTTAGGATATGTTCTGCTGTTAAATTTAGTGTGTTGTATTTTGGAACAGTTTTTCAAAGTTCCCTGCATTTTCCAAAAGTGATATATTTTTAATGATCAATTATATTTCATATGTGTCCCTTCCGTTTCTGTATAAGACCACAGTGATTTTATTTATTTAACTGGTGAAAGTATGTGGACATAGTTTCCATGCTGCAGTGACACTGATGTGAGAACAGTCCACCGACCAAAAACATCCAGCCGACAGCGTCCTGTGTCACTGATGAAGGACTAGAGGACGAGCGACACACACTGTGCAGCGACAGATGAGCTACTGTCTCTGACTCTACATCTACAAGGTGGACCAACGAGGGAGGAGTGTCTCACAGAGTGGACAGAGAGTGGACACAGGGTTTAAAAACTCCAGCAGCACTGCTGTGTCTGATCCACTCTACACCAGCACAACACACACTAACACACCACCACCACGTCAGTGTCACTGCAGCGCTGAGAATGATCCACCACCACATCACACCTGCTCTGTGGGGGGCCAGTTTGCACTGTGTACTGTGAGCATTCTGACCATCATCTTTCCAGCTGAGTTTCTGTGAGTGCCATGGTGTAGTGAAGGTCCTTGGGAACATAAAAACATATCTGTGAGGAAGGATCAAGCACCACATCAACATTCTCACTCTCTCTAAACAGCTCTGTTCAGAACCGACCGGTTTAGTGCCTGTACTTAGTGTCTGTGTTTGTTAAACACTTCATTTAACACAATGACGTATTTATTAACCTCTGACGCTAGGCAGTGGGTGATAACCTCAAATAACACTGGACTGTCTCTCTCTCTCACACACATTGGAATAATGGGGTTAGATTTTATTCTAATATCAGGGCTTTTATTTGTTTGATCACAGAAACTCGCACTTCTCAGATGAACGGCTTTTTAAATCTAATTTTTTCAGGCCCCAACACTTTTACACAGTCCTCTGTAGATGAAGAAATACAAACATAACACCAAGGTAATGACTGTAAGTGTGGAGAGCAGTTATGAGCTTCTCCTATTGGTTTATTGCTGCCAAATGTTTCACTTTGTTGCTCAGATTGTTGTTTTGACTCTTACACAGTTCTCAAAGGGTGACATCACAGTTTAAATCGACTAGAGACCAGTGTCACCAGGGTTTTTTTTTTTCCTGTTGGACAATAGCTCCTTATATTCTCACACTGCATGTTCTCCACACTATTGTCCCCAACACAGACCCATGTTATGACTATGAGTCCTCTCTCATTGTGTCGCTGTTTTACTTTTACGTTTGATATTAAGAAGTGAATTCATCTTTAACCCTAAAGTGACCAGCTCCAGCAAACATCTTTGTCCCAAAGGAAGTTTAAAAGCCACCCACAGCTAAAACTCTACCAAACACTCAACTACAAAAACCGATACAAACGTACACATCGCCGCTCTCCGGAATAAAACAAGGATCTCCAACATAGCAACTTCACAGAAGGAAAAAGCCTTCTTTACTTTCAATGGATGTCAGTGTAAACAGGTTTCGTTCCAAGTAAATTTGGAGCATTTCTATTGGTCATTCATCATGACATTTTAAACGCAGCAGCTGTCCTTCACACTGTGAAAATATCAGCCACAAACACGGAGACACGTAATTAATTGGACAGCGATGATATGCTAATCCATGTTAGCACCGCTCCAGTAGTGGGCATTAAGCTTTTATAACTCTTACTTTTGAACATTGGTTTGATATATTTCTCCCTTAGGATGGATACAAACAGTAGAACTTTGCTCTACAATGTGTAGTTTTTGTAGGTTCCATGTTTTCTGTTTTATCACTGCAGCTAGATCCTTCACTACACCACAGCTGAGTTTTGAAATATATAATTTAATACCAAACATTTTATACATTTCAAATGATGATTGAGCTTCTCTTGAGTAAATGTATATAATTTAAAAAAGGACAACCCCAGAGATGCATGTTTTGCTGTTGTATTTGCAGATACGCCAGTCTGTATTTCTGCTGTGGTTTGGAGGATCAGGAAAATGAGCTGCTGGCTTTGGAAGTGCTGCACCGATACGTAGAGCTGCTTGACAAATACTTTGGCAATGTGAGTGAAGCTACAGGATGCAAATGAATATCGCAGCTTAATCTTACCTGTCTTTATCAACTCTTAGATAACGATTTCCATGTATTTCACTGTGATTATTAAAGTAATTGTAGGCTCAAAAGTCACTTTTGTCAGGAGGCCAGTGATTGAATGCCAGGATGAAGGGGTTTAACAGGCACCAGGTGGATGATGAATCACAAAACTGTTTGTTTGCCCTGTGAGGCCAGTCGCTTGAGAGGTTTGAACCTTTGCTCAGAGAAAATATTGGGCATATTTAAATGTATATTTTTTACATTCTGCTTATAATTAAATTAATTCAATTTTATTTGTATAACCTTGGACTAAAAGAACCTCCTGGGAAGTTTACATCTTAAATATAAGAAAAGTCTTACTACTGAAATAACCAGTGTGCATAATGGTAACTCAATGCTTTAATCAGACATGGTACGATACCTGATAGAATTTAGTACAATGTTTAACTTTTTTTATATATAGATTTATCAGTTTAAAAAGGAACCAGAGGAAACCAAAAGCCAATTTTAAATATAAATAAACTGAGATCTAAATCAATTAATAAATTAAAGGAAAATGGGTATATTTTCAGTCAAATGTAGGTATTTGTTTATACCTTTAACAATATATTTTGTTGTTGTAGAAAATATTTTTATAATGCGATAATTTAGTTACATTTGAATGTTTTTAAATGTGATGGAATGCAGCTAACTGCTGTAAATTCTGATCAATAGAAGAAACAAGTCATGTTTATTAGTACCATTTTTAAATTAGGCTTTTAGTCCTGTAGCTGCAGGAGGAGTAAAGGACAAAATGGAAAAGCGTGCACACAATAACCTGAGGTTGTGTTTATTTGACCTTTTGCATTAGGTGTGTGAACTCGACATCATCTTTAATTTTGAAAAGGCCTATTTTATCTTGGACGAGTTCCTGATGGGGGGAGAGATCCAGGAAACATCGAAACTGTCCATTGCTAAGTCCATTGAAGCTTCAGACATGCTGCAGGAGGTGAGGGACATGTTCAAATCAAGCCCAGAGAGAGATGGAGAGAGGGGCATAGTGGTGTGTGTTTGTGTCTTAGATTCGGAAGCTTGTGAGACATGGTGATACCTGCTGGATCTGAAAAGGCATAAGAAAGCCTTGAGACTTGGGGGATGTACTATGTCTTTTAATGTGGGACTAAACCTTAGTTAAAAGGACCATAATCCAACAATTAGTTTAAAAATGTTAAATATTGGTCAGTTTTGATTCATTTAATAATAATGTGCAGTTATTTGTCACTTCCACATTTAACGTCTGTGGCAGTGAACACACACACACACACACACACACACTAGTGCATTAGGGGCTGTGAACACACACACACACACACACACACACTAGTGCATTAGGGGCTGTGAACACACACACACACACACACTAGTGCATTAGGGGCTGTGAACACACATGCACACACACTAGTTCACTAGGGGTTGTGAACAACCACACACACGGGCACTTGGGGCTGTGAACACACACACTAGTGCGCTAGGGGTTGTGAACACACACACACTAGTGCACTAGAGGTTGTGAACACACACACACACACTAGTGCCCTAGGGACTGTGAAAACACACACACTAGTGCACTAGGGGCTGTGAACACATACACACACACACACACACACACACAAACTAGTGCACTAGGGGCTGTGAAAACACACACAAACACTAGTGCACTAGGGGCTGTGAAAACACACACACACACACTAGTGCACTAGGGGCTGTAAAAACACACACACATACACTAGTGCACTAGGGGCTGTAAAAACACACACACACACACACACTAGTGCACTAGAGGCTGTGAACACACAAACACACATGCACACATACACTAGTTCACTAGGGGTTGTGAACACACACTAGTGCACTAGGGGCTGTGAACACATACACACACACACAAACTAGTGCACTAGGGGCTGTGAAAACACACACACACAAACTAGTGCACTAGGGGCTGTAAGAACACACACACACACACACACACACACACACTAGTGCACTAGGGGCTGTAAAAACACACACACACTAGTGCCATAGGGGCTGTGAACACACACACACACTAGTGCCATAGGGGCTGTGAACACACACACTAGTGCACTAGGGGCTGTGAACACACACACACACTAGTGCACTAGGGGCTGTGAACAAACACACACACACACTAGTGCACTAGGGGCTGTGAACAAACACACACACACAAGTTCATCAGGGGCTGTTTACACACACACACACACGCACATGCACTAGGAGCTGTGAACACACACACACGTTCACCAGGAGCTGTTTACACACACACACACACACAGTAGTGCACTACGGGCTGTGAACACACACACACAGTAGTGCACTACGGGCTGTGAACACGCACACACACACACTAGTGCACTAGGGGCTGTGAACACACACACACACACACACACACACACACTACTGCACTAGAGGCTGTGAACACACACACACACACACTAGTGCACTAGGGGCTTTGAACACACACTCAGAGCGGGGGGCAGCCATCTCCGGAGCCCAGGGAGAAGTTGTGGGTTCTGTGCCTTGCTCAAAGGCCACTCAGCCGTGGATTGAGGAGGAGGACAGTGCTGTTCCTTCACTCCCACCGCCCCCAGTTTTCCTGCCGCTCGTGGGAATCAAACCAACGACCTTTCAGCACTAAACCCTCTTCTCTAACCATCACTGAGAGAGCAAAACCTTTTTAGAAACCATCACCAAGTTGTCAACATTTGAAATTATACAGGATAAGATCTGATAAATCTCATCACTAGAGTTACATACAGGGCCCAACCTACTGCACTCTAACGTATTCACACACCCCTAAACACCCACTGCCCCGCAGGCTCTTCACGGGGCTCCTGTGAAGTCAGATAGGCACCTTCTATTGTTAGTGGTTCATGGAATAAAGCACACGACTCCTGGAAATTTCAAAAGCAAGGTTTGGCGTTCCAGACCCACTCCACTTTAATCTTACGTTATAGACATATCACTTATCTGATTCTACGTCGATCTCCCTGTGACAAACACTGTGAATAGCCCCAAAGGCATCACTAATGCATGCTCAGTGCCCATACTTCCATGTGGACTTTACACACTACATCAAACTCATATTTACCCACTGTGCTCCACCTGCAGTCGTTCCCTAATCCACAAAACCCATACAGCCCTCCGACTATGGTTCTACGCTCTCAGAAAAACTGTCTCTGTGGTGGTGCACTGAAGGGAACATATACTGTGCCTTACTCTTTTTTAACTGTAGATTTAAAGTTGTGTTGATGTCATTCACCGCATTTCTGCTCCAGGACTTTTATTGTGTTCTTTTATTTGACACAGTTGTATAATGAAAGAAGGAGCATTTGTCCAGGTTAGTGACCCACGTAACAAAGAGTCCTGTTAGAGGCTCCATCTCAAGCAGAGCCATACTCCCTCCCTCGTGCTCCTCACAGATAATAAATCTCTCAACACCCAGCATTAGCACACATTTAGATTAATTAAAGAATACAATAACAGAAAGTTGGACTCCGCAGTGATGACGTGGGTTCAAATACAAGTCGTAATCCATTCCTTTTCATAGATCAAAGACAGTCTTACTGTGTCCTGAAATATTATCAAGTCCTCACCCTAATGAAAACCTGGGGGTGGTTTTAATGGATTTAGGGAAATTATGAGAATGTATTTACAGAGGAATTTGACTGACTTCTGGAGACGTTAGGTTTGTAGCTTCAGTGCTAAAGGTGAAAAAGCAGAGTTTGGACACCACTCTTGTTGCTGATTGGCTTTGTTTGAGGTCAGTGGGAAAACTACATTTACACAATGTCTTTAAGCATCATGAGTTTACACAGCAGATGAACATTTAGCTCACTTTATAGATGCATTAGTAGAAATGAAATGAAGAAAGGTGTGACTCTAACTGGAATATGTGCTCCACAGACGATGGAGGAGTACATGAGTAAACCGGCCTTCTAGCATCGCAGGAGAAGACCACAGATCAACAGAAGAAAAGAAGAAATCTGTCTGGATCTGCAGCGTTTTGAAAGGACACAGTTATGCTTTTTCACGAGACGTTACTTGACTGATTGCAGTCATGGAGGTCTGTGGAGATACTGAAGGAAATGGAAATGGTTGTAATAATGTTGGAATCAACATTAACCTCCTCAGACTTTTAGGGCTTGTTTGAGACTATTTTATGAAGTTTTTAAATGTATATTTCTACTTTACATTCATTAGGACGCTCAGTTTTAGTCACAATGTATAATGGTTACTAAGGACAGCACAAACATGAGAAAGACAAGAGGAGAAGGAAAGGGAGGGAAACTCCTTTAGCAATAATCTGAGAATATAATGGAAAATGATTTTTGTACAGATTTAAATGATGTGGAACATTGCACACTAATGATGCCTCATGGAATCACACTATAACCTTCGTCAGGTCAGTAACTCGACCTGCTCTTAACTTTAAGTGGATCTATAAGTGCCTGATTTGTGACGGTGTGCCTCTAATTCCGCCTCTTCAATGAAATCGTTAAGGAAGACTGTTTTGTACGAATTAAAATGATTACTACTGTGATTTTAAGCATGTTTCCAAATCTATTATGATGTTGAACATTAAAGTTGTTTTGTGATAAACTCAAACGATCCTCTCGTGTCTTGTTCTTACCCGATCTGTCCGTTCTGTTGAGGAAGTGCGGTGCCGATGAAGGACGCTCCATGATCAGGATTTCAGAGGCTACTTCAAGAAGGAGGCTCTTTTATCCTCCTTTTATGCTGCTGTTTTTTTAGGCTGTGTTTTCACCCACCCCTCACCTCTCAGAAATAATTCTGCACATTTTCTCTTATTGAGGAAAGTCTTCATAATAATTCAACACAATACAACGAGAGGGAAAAATAATACGGTAATGCTTTATTAATCTCCAGAGTCATCTCACACTTTAGAACACGTACAAAAATGATTTAGAAACAAGTACCAGCCACCGTTTTTGTTTAATAATGATGCTGCGCGTACGTTAGGACCATACCAAGTTCCATAGTGCTGATAGATAAGGAGACATCTCACTAACAGACGCAACACAAACAAACACTACTAACCCATAACGGACGACACGCTGTTTACTCTTGCATGTTTATATATGATATTATTTACATCTTAAGAGAGTTTCATGAAAACTAAAGCACTTGAAACGTTAATTTGAGGAGGGAATAGGCAAGTCCCTCTAGGAGAGAGGTGGAGTGTCGTTGGATCTGGGTTTCCCTCTTACCCACTACATCCCAGCTACCAGTTTGCCATGATGCTCTTTCTCTCCTTCGTTTATGGGCTCCAGGGGCTGCTGCTCACTCTGCTCCACCGCTCCATTCTCGGTTGGTGGCTTCTGTGGTGCCTCTTCCTCCTCCTCTGCCTCCTCCTCCATAAGCTCTTTCCCCTGTGTGTCTCTCTTTGCAGGCTTGCTCTTGCCTGTGTCCCCCTGCTCAAAATAACCTTTCATTGCCTCTTCATAGGCCTCGTATGGGAACCGCGAATCTACTGCGCTCTTGTGCTCTTCATCTGGGTACTCTGTCAGAAGTTTGGCAGCAAGGAAGGTAGCTACTTCATCTTCATCCACAGCGTCACCGTAATCATCTTTCCTTTTGCTGGGAGCTCTGTTCATGTCCGACGTGGCAAAGAGGCTGCCTCTCCGCCCACTTGGAGCGAAGTACCTGGACATGGCCGTCTTGTATGGCCTTGGCTTGGTGAAGTACCTTGCATTCTTGCTTGCTGTGTTGCCCAGTCCGAGTGCCTTCAAAATCTCCTCAGTCTTGAAGTCCATGGGCCCTTCGCTCACTGTGACTTCAGGCTGCTTCCCGCTGTAGTACTTAATCACACGGCTCCGGTAGCGAGGCTGCTGTGGAGTTGGTTTCCTTGCCAGATGCGGCTCGGGCAGACGCTGCTGCTGCTGCTTCCTAGTCTCCTCCATGAAGAGCAAGCCCACCAGATCTTCAGGAGGAACCTGGAGCTTCATGGACACGGCTGACAGGAGTTGCTTGATGGCCTGTGGGTCGAGCAGCGAGGGGCGGTTCATGCTCAGACTTGAGCTGGGCAGACGTCTCCTCATACCCTCCGCCTGCAAGTCCCGCTTTCGAGCCTGGTCCGTCATCTCCAGCACCTTCAGCAAGTAGTAGTCCACCAGCTTGGTGTCGTCGTTATCGTCGTTTTCATCTGCTTCTCCTTGGTCTCCTGCTCGCCTGCGCTGCGGTTCTGCCGCTGCCTCGCTCTCCTCTTCGCTGTCTGCCAGCGCTCGCTCCAGCTCCTGCCGGCTGCCTTTCACGAGCTCCTCTGTCTCCACCTGCTCCTCCAGCGGCACCCACTCGTCTCCACCACCGGCTACGTCCTCGTACGCCACGTCCCGCAGCCGGTATGCATCATTCTGGTCCTCGTCCTCTTCCTCGTCCTCAGCGTCCCTCTTTTTCTGCAGTCTGCCGAGCTCCTCCAGCAGGGAGCGCATGTTGGCGAGGCTCTGCGCCGTGTACTGCTCGTCCAGGTCCTCTGTGGCGCGCTTGTCCTCTATCTCTTCGTCCTCAAACATGAGCGGATACTTCTTGTGAGGTCTTACCATGCCCCCAACACCTTCTGTATCTTCGGTGGTCGTGGTTGGTCTGCGGGACTTGTGCGCATGTCGCTCGCCCCCTGCGGTCTGCTGTTCCAGCGTGCGCAGCGCTGCTCGCACCCACTCCGGCCAGCGGGCGGCGTCCTCGTCTCGGAGCGAGGCAAGCTGAACGAGCAAACGGAACTTGTCCACCTCGTCGTAGTCCCCTGTGGGTGCCTCGCTTGGGGCGCCGTCGGTGCGCCGCTTAAGGCTCTCGATGTACTCCAGCGCCTTTAGCATGTCTGAACTCGGGGACGCGTACGACGGGGGCTCCCGCAGCCGCTGGTAGCGGAGGGACGCCGCGTACACGCCAACGAGCGAGTGGAGGAGGGCGGCAAGCACCAGCGCGGATTCTCCCGCGGACAGCCTGCGAAAGGAGAGGGCCATAGCTTCTGAGAGAGAGAGAGAGAGAGAGAGAGAAACAGAGAGAGAGAGAGAAACAGAGAGAAACAGAGAGAGAGAGAGAGAGAAACAGAGAGAGAGAGAGAGAGAGAGAGAGAAACAGAGAGAGAGAGAGAGAGAAAGAAACAGAGAGAGAGAAACAGAGAGAGAGAGAGAGAGAAAGAAACAGAGAGAGAGAGAGAGAAAAAAAACAGAGAGAGATTATTAGCTTATGGGGGGAAAAAGCTGCAGACAGAGGATAGAGACGTGTTTATGAACTTACAAAGACAATTTGCCATGTAAATAATAAATAAACAAATAATACAAAACCAAAATAAACAAGAAATACGTGTTGGTAATTTAGAGAGAGAGAGATGAGCTCATGAAGAGATAACGCCATAACCTTAAACAGGTAGAAATGTACAACCAGATATTTATAACCTATTTATAACCTTTCTTTCCGTATTAGTCTTCACTCTTTATAAATTCAACAGAAAGGCATGTAATGTTTAAATTCTGTTCTTTCTCCACTTAGAAAATCAAGAAAACACGCCGTTAGTCCAGAGGTGTCCACATATTTACACAGGCTTTTACACAGAGAGAAAAACAGCAGAGAGAGAGAGAGAGAGGTAAACAACATGGAGCAATGGGGCTTAACACAAACATCAATTCAGACTTAATTTAAATAATCACAGCTACTCACTCGGAGACACAAGGCTCCAACGGTAAATAACAAAAAACCAACGCAGAAAACGGAGCTGGTCTCTGAGAGAAATCCTGAGCAGCGCTGAGCTCCGAGAGACTGAATGTGGTTTATAACACAGTCTCCACCGGATGAGTCACCGCCCGTTGTCAAGGTAACCTTTACTTTCGCTCCATCACTTCGTCACGTCGCTGTTTCTGCTTCAGAGTTTCTCTAACAATAGAGTGATCTGATCTGCTTTAATGGTATTTTTCAGGGAGAAAAAAGAGTAACGAAGGCTAAGGAAGTTGTAGATAAATTAAGTATATTTTTTTACCAAAACCAACCAATACTTATTTACAGTTAATGTGACGTGGCAGATACACCTGGAAATCAAAGTAAATATATCATACTTTATACAGAAATACACAAACACAAACACATGAATGATATATACATTTATTTTTGTATAAAGTATATATTACACAGAGAAATAAACCGAATACATCTGTTTAAAAGGGAAACATGGAATCAGTTTTAACCAAATTTGCCTTTTATTATTATTATTATTATTATTATTATTATTATTTAGCCCTAACCCTGCAGCCTCTGAGGTCTGAGAGGAAGCTGAGATATTCCTGAGAGATGAGGGAACGGGGCTGAGACACAGACTGAGCGCTGCTCTGTGTTTAAAGCCTGGCGCTGAGGCACGGTTCAGAACAGAGTCGTAACCCGCCTTACCTTCAATGAAGCACGGAAAGCTCAGAGAAAGATCAGCAGCGACACGAGCATTCTCCGCGCAGCGCGCGCTCCCGCTGCGTTTCAGCACCGGACAGCTCCCCCCGCCCCGCGCGCGCCCTTTAACAACCACCTGACCGTCACGTCACCGCTGATCCCGCCCATACCCCCCCCCCCCTATTTCCGGCCTGCACTCGACTTCGGCTGCTGCCTTTTGGAAGGTCTATTTTATTCGCGGCGAGGAAATGCAGTCCACAGCGATTCTTCCCACTTTCCCCTGAAAGGCTGACTTTCAGGTGACGCACGTCAACATGACGCTACTTAGGAATATGTAAGGAGCCTAATGCAGTACCAAACACACAAGTGTGCAAAATACACGCTTAGAGTCACTAAGATATACACTCCCTGCATTTTACTGTGGTGTGGTGTTTTGGTGAAGTGGTGATGTGCTGGGGTGGTGGTGATGGTGAGATGAAGTGGTGATGGTGGGGTGGTGAAGTGGTGATGGTGTGGTGAGGTGGTGATGGTATGGTGAGGTGGTGATGATGAGGTGAAGTGGTGATGGTGATGGTGAGGTGAGGTGGTGATGGTATGGTAGGTGGTGATGGTGAGGTGAAGTGGTGATGGTGAGGTGGTGATGGTGGGGTGGTGAAGTGGTGATGGTGTGGTGAGGTGGTGATGGTGAGGTGAAGTGGTGATGGTATGGTGAGGTGGTGATGGTGAGGTGGGGATGGTATGGTGAAGTGGTGATGGTGAGGTGAAGTGGTGATGGTGGGGTGGGGAAGTGGTGATGGTATGGTGAGGTGAAGTGGTGATGGTGAGGTGGTGATGGTGAGGTGAGGTGGTGATGGTATGGTAGGTGGTGATGGTGAGGTGGGGATGGTATGGTGAAGTGGTGATGGTGAGGTGAAGTGGTGATGTGGTGGTGATGGTGAGGTGGTGATGGTATGGTGAAGTGGTGATGGTGAGGTGAAGTGGTGATGTGGTGGTGATGGTGAGGTGGTGATGGTGGGGTGGTGAAGTGGTGATGGTATGGTGAGGTGGTGATGGTGAGGTGGGGATGGTATGGTGAAGTGGTGATGGTGATGGTGAAGTGGTGATGGTGAGGTGGTGATGGTGGGGTGGTGAAGTGGTGATGGTATGGTGAGGTGGTGATGGTGATGGTGAGGTGAGAGAGATAGAAGGAGGAGCTTTGCTGTTGCTGTTCTGACGCAGAGAGACGGAGTTGAATTCCTGGTGATGACTCATGCACATAAACACACTCCTCTGCGGAGAGGTGGGGGCCACTGATAAACACCGCGGCTGCTGCCAAGTCTCTCACCGTGTTATGAGGCACTGATGCACCTTTTAGAGCAGGGTTCTATATTGTTACGATGTCAAGCTTGTTACAATGCAGAACCCTTTAATGTTTTTATTGTAGAGAGAGTGTTGTCTGGATCTCGTTTACTGTCAGCTTTGTGTTCACTGCAGTTTACAAAAGACGTTTCTGGAGACGATACACATACCACTTTTATTATTCAGGATTTTCTTTTTTAACAAAAAATACAACAGATCATCATCAATCCCCCTCAAGAACATTCGAAAATCAGATTCCGCCTGAAGGTTATTTCACTTCCACTGAGCAATAATCATGTTTATCACAGTAATCGCTCCTGACCTGCTGCGTATCTCTCTTCCCTGAACAGGTGAAGCATGTCTGTCCACCCCATATCACAAATAATAACAACATATTTGCACATACAGGGTTAGTTATCGGGTGCATGCAGCAGTCATTTTGTTTGTAAAGATGTGGGCAGGCTGAGGCTCGATTGGCTGACTGACTGATCTTTGTCTTCTGATGAGTTCTCTTTAAAAAATGGAATGACTTACTTTGAGAATACCTTTCTGACACTGCTCTGACACGGTCTGTCTGTGTCCGGCTTCACATCTCTGCCATAATCTGAGACGTCTCTTTATTTAATCTCCAGTTAAAACGGGTGGAGAGAAGACACAGACAAAAAAAAATTTTAGAAAAAGAGAGAAGTATACATTGAAATATTCACATAAGCTTAACATATAAACCCTCACTGAGCTCTTTGTTTCTTAGGGAAACAAGTCTTTTTTCTGTGAGATGCAGCTTCATTTAAACCCTGAGCTGGCTTCACTCTGAGGAGAGATGGAGGGTGATAAAATGGTCATTACCCTGCAAATGCAAAGCAG